>NC_042997.1:42301231-42316231 GCF_006345805.1 Octopus sinensis
CGAGTCCGCTGCCCTAACCACTGGGCCATTACAGACGCACACACACACACACGCATGCATCATCAATGTTGTTTCTGCTCTTTTAGTGTTGGAAAAATGTACCATAATCATCTTTTTTCTTGATTTAACCCCAGGAAAAAATATCTTCCTTTCTGGAAGTTCCACATATCGATTTTGAAGCAAATAAATTTTCTCATCGTAAAATATCACCATTATCCTTCTTACACATGTAACCAACTGTATCGTATTTGCTATATCTACACCTCTAGAATATATAGCAATTTAAATTACTAATTCAATAAGTAGCTGAAAAATAAAGAGTGCATTTTCTCAAAGGAGGGGACAATAATCTCTGAACCAGGGCTGTGAGAAAATTCACATTTTTTTTTTTTTTGTAGCTATTACTACATTATACATGTTCTAGGACTTCTTGTCAGCAATAGGTATAATTTGGTCAGAAACTGCCCGTCGTAATAAACTAATGTTCTCAAATAATCTGACATTTTGTGAAGTTAAGATTCATGCCTTAAACACTCATTAACCAACTCACCTTCAATGTGTGATAACACTTTCTTCAAAAATAAATGTTTTAAATTGAAATTAAAAGGTTCACACACTTCATAACTCGCTTGCGTCGTAGAAATATTTTAAATATTACATTTGTTGAAAACAGATTACTGTTTGTATAAACATTTTATTAATGCTATCTTGCCTAAACGCATAGTTCCTTTCAGTTTTTATATTCCGAATGGTTGATTTAGTATTATTGTTCAAGAATATACTTCTTCATACATTGGGAACGAGTCTTCATACATTGGCAACAAATAAATTACACACGCATTTTAAAATTATTTCTATGAGAAAATAATTGTCCATTTTTCTACGAACAACTATTGCTGGCAATCATCTTTTTTTTCTTTTATTAATACCATTCATCACAGAAAGAATTATTTTTATATAATTTGTAATATTGATTTAAGATTTTTAATAAAACCAATCATGCCAAAGACTAAAATACTAAATGTTAATTAACTGTAATTGAGATATAGCTATTACGTTATTAATTCAAATGTATTCCGAATCGTGGTTTCACAAGATAAGCGTTAGACTAATGGAAACGCGTAAACGTTTTATAGAATATTTGAAGTAACCTATATTAATTTGCGTTTTGGTTTTGTGGTTAAATCGTTTTTTGATAAGATTTAGAGATCAATGTTAACGGGTTGTTTAGAGTCTTACTGTGGGGGAAATTTCACCCGCGTGGTGAAGCTTCCAATCCCCTGAGTAGAACCTGAAGCTATTTTTGTATGTAAATATGTGGTTATATGCTTGTCTTGGTTGAGTGGAAGAGTTGGTATTCTTTTTCTTTTTTAGGATGTAGTTGCAGCAAGGTATTGAATGTGTGTTTTTCACATCGTGGCAGAGATTGTGAGAGTCCATATTTGCTGATGCAATAAACTTTGCATTTTGCATGCCCAAATGGTCTATGCCTTTATTTGCTTCGTTGATTAAATTGTCTGTGGCTTTGATCTATGTACAATTTCTGATATTGTATAAGCAGCTGCTCTATATTCCTTGCAGTATATTGTGGTTTATTATAGCGAAAATGGGACCGAATCAAGACTAATATAGTTTATGACAGATCTAATGCATCACTGGTACACTACTGATGCTGCTTCTTCCTGTTTACCAAATATTGTAAATGTGTGATACTAAGTATATTTGTACCTCGTCTCGCTTCCTTTATTATACCTTCTATAAGCACTATAAATGTTGTTGAGGTGTTGTATGCAATTCCGAGTAATTTTGTCTTCTGTATGTATGGTTTGTTCAGGTGAAAAGAGTGAGGGTTGATTGTTGTTTATTTTCTATAGTATTTCTAGTAAGAATAGCAACTGTGGATTTGGTTAAGTGCTGCTTTATTGCTTTGGTGCCAAGCTTCTAAGTCATTGATGTGAGATTGGAGTTCTTGTATTATCTATTCGAGGGAAAGCTGTCTAGAGCTCCTAAATCCTCCAATTATACCAGCTCTAAGAAAAATATTATAATAAATGCATAGGCAGTTACAATTACACTATGAAACTGATGGTCATTAAACCCTTTGCCTGTCCTGTGTATCACATATGATACACAGGACATATTTCCCTGGCGTCCACGCATCATATGATACACATTCCTAAGTTTTTTCAACTACTAGATAAACATGTGATCTATGAACGGAAAGCTTTATATTACTCAGAACGTGTGAAAGAAGGACTAAGTAAAAGTCTGAAAACAAGCATGAACGTTTAGGACAAACGTTTGAAGATGATTTGGACAGGCAAAGGCTTAATAATAATCCCAGTCGATCTAGTTCTGTTCGAATTATTAATCTTAAAGATGTACCTAACGATACGGATCAAATTCCAAAAATATAGTATACATTGCTAATATCTTTGTGATTTGTTGAAACGATTCACCGCATATAGTACACTACTGAACCAATTAGGGCAAGCATGAGACCGGAATATGGAATAAACTATGAAAAGTAAAGAGCTAAATTATAGTGAACAGATTTAAATCAATACATTTATAAAACAAAAGAGATTCTATTTAATATTTATTAATCCCTTTAAAATTCTCAGAATACATGAATACAGTATAATGTTTATAGACTGAAAATTAAATTATAAAAGTAAAGAACTTGATTTTATTTAACAGGTATAGGTACAAATTAATACAATTCCAAAGCAGAGTTTGTTTAATTTTTATCAATCCACTTTAAAAAGTAAATAACAAAACTATTTTTAATACACTGTATGCAAATTAACCAACTTCAAAAACGGCGTCAGTTTACTCCTATATAAGGTACAGTATATTGCACAGTTGTCTCGGATTTCTGGAAGACGAACAAGAGGTCCGGTACTGTATTATGGGAATAAAGATGACGGCGCTTCATATTTCAATTTGAAATTTGATCAAGATCGTGCATCAGTGTTTTGGGAATGATATCTAGTTGCGAGCGTGATGTCATCTCTATGTGAAGGTCTGTGCTAATCCTCAGAGGCGGCGTATATAGAAAGAACAGTGTAGATATAGCTTGAAAAAAAATTAAAGGGATTATCAATTTAGTATTCCATTCAGGGAAATCAAATTTCTGGTTTTTGTACACTACATAGAATTGGAGACCTGACGTGGAACTTTGCTAGCCATTGCTTTGGGTTGTTTAAGGAAGAGTTGAGTATTTTGCGAAAAATGGAGTCGAAGGTTTTGTTGATGTCGATGGTAGTTACAGTGCTGTGCAGGAAGAGGTGTTGATGTTACTGAAGCTGTAATGGATCCTCTATGTTAACGTCGGTGAGTAATGAGTTTTATTTTTAGTGTAATGTTCTGAATCCGCGCTGTGATTTAGAGAGGGGAATGTGTGGGTTATTATGATATAATAAAGGATGATGATGTCATCTGGTGCGATGGAGTATGATTGTTGTGGTTTTGGCGGTTGAGGTGCGGTACAGTGAAATCTATGGTAATGAAGAGCAATTTGATGCAATGTAATCTAATATAGTATCGTGCAGTCTTCTGGAATGTGATGTCGTGTAGTGTGGTGTGAGGTAGTGTTCTATGGTGTGGCGTGGTACGGTGTTGTTTGGTACAGTGTAGATTTGATCGTATTGCATGGCGATGTTATTGTTTAACCCTTGGTCGGATCTGATCGTGCAGACATCTTATGAAAAACATTCTCGCCGGGACAAATCCCGCCTTTTTATTTCAGTGTATTTGGTTTACATTATATGAAGGAACCTTCCTTTTCAAGATGCAGGGAAATAACTGAAGAAGTTACTCTTTGGCCAATATTTCTAACAGGTTAAGGAACAACATAGAGTATCCTTCGTTAACTTGTGGTTGTGGTTAAAGTTGTATAGCGTGGTCTGTTGTCGTATGGTTTGATGAAGTATAGGATGTTGTAAGTTAATAGTGTGTTGACATATACTCAAGTGTAGTGTAGAGAGTTGTAATATAAGTATGGAAAATGTAAGTGTAGAATGATAGAATGTGATATGAAGCATAATTATGTGATCTGGTGTGGTGCATCATGATGTCATCTGGGATGGTGCATCAAAATGGTATCTAGTGTGGCGTATCAGAGTGTGATCCGATATGGCATATCACAGCGTGATCTGGAGTGGAGTATTATTATCTGGCAGAGATATCACACTTCATCGCATCATCTGGTGTGATGTATCATAGTGTGATCTGGTGTAGTGCATATAATTTGGTATGGTATATCATAGCGAGATCTGGTGTGGTGGCTCATAATTTTTTTTCTAATATAGACTCAAGACTCTGGCTCTTGGACCAGTAGTTTAGTTGATTAAATCGACCTCTGTACTTGACTGATGTTTTATTTTATAAAGCATGGAAAGATGAAAGGAAACATTATCTTCAGCAGAATTTGAACCTAGAACATAAAAAGTTGAGGCAAACACCATAAAGAATTTAGCTCGATGCTCTTACGATTTTGCTACTTCACATTTTTAATGTGTGGTGTATCATGGTGTGATATGTGCAGTAAAATGTGGTTCAACTGAAAGGCAACCATAATTGGACTATGAAACAATATAGGGTAGTCATGGCCGCTCGTCTTTTTTCCATTTTTTCTAAATATACTGTATCTTGAGTTATCGTAGCTACTGTACCCTTCTTATTTTTTAAACGGAAAGGTTCTAATTATTGTTAATTGACAGAGATTTAGCTGCTGCTTTTAGCCGGTTGAACGACGGATTGTGTAGCTCCTTGCTGGACTAGAATGGATTATATTGGTGTAACATAGTATGATGAAATTTAATGTGATCTCGTGTATCATGGCACACTATTGTTCTTGTTGTTATCGCTACTGTTCCGTTGTTGTTGTTGTTGTTGTTGTCGTCGTCGTCGTCGTCGTCGTTGTCGTTGTTGTTGTTGTTGTTTAGCCTCTGGTCAATGATGGTCATTATGATGAAATGCATTCAAATCTTAATCATCCGGTTTCTTGATAAGAAAAAAGGGACTTTGAATCACATTATTAAATATACCCCCTTTTTTTAAAGATGATATTCTGTGATTTGAAGGATATTTGCCAATTATTTATAACAGTTCGAGCAATCACGGAGACGTTTCTTCGTTTGCGTAATGGTGCTGAACTTCTGCCCCTCACCTTCACTGAAAGGAACAACCTTCTCATTTAATTCATCTCATATGCAAATACTTAATTTAAAGTACATGCATACGAGATAATTAAAGTACTAGATAATTAATCAGTGAAATCTAACTCTTTCTTGAAACGGACTTTATTTGCATCAGTACAAGAAATAGAACACAGTAAAGACAGGATAAGTATTCTAGAACATGCAGTACTTAAACAGCAATCAACTTTTAGGAGTAGAACGGTCTAGTGTTCATGGATAATAGAAAAATATTCAGCCACCTTCCTTGAGTCTGTTGCTACAGAAGACTGGTGTCATAAGCGGCCTCTTAATTCATCTTAAAATCTTAATGCCATACAGGCGGATGAATGTTACGATTGGATCACATTAAATGAGAATACTCAATTGGTGATGAGTCTCTCGAGGCATCTCGGAAAGTCTGAGTTGACTGTAATGACATGGTGATGACATATCGTCTGCTTGACAAAGTGAATTATTTTGTATCAGCATCAATGGAAATGGTTGAGTTTCTGTAATTGCTGAGATCGTAGATGATAGAGATGTTACTTAAGTTCGTTGCTTTTAAATGAGTCTATAATCGACCAGTATGGTAAGCCCAGTAATACTAGATTTGACTAGTAAGCATTTATACCGGAATGTTCTGTTGTGTTGAGTGATTTTGCCATCAGTCAACTTCATGACCTACACATCGAGCTGTTCCACTTCGATTGTGTCACCAGTTTTCTTTAATTTCTAAAGGTTGTCACTATCTTGGCTTTGAAATATTAGGTCGTCGAGTATGAAATTTGTAGAAAAAAAAAGTTTGCAAATGTTTTATAAATACAAGGAATAGTTTTATTCATCAAAGTATGCACCCATATTATCAATACACTTTTGTGCCATTTCAACAGTAGCTTTCCAGCCCGGAGCTGCAAAAGCCTAGCAATCTAGAGTCAATAAAATCTTGGAAGGCCTGTTTTACAGCATCGTCGGAATTAAATATTTTTCCCTATCAAAAAGTTATCCAAATTCTGAAAGAAGTGGTAATCAATGGGAGCCAGATCAAGTGAGTATGGTGGATGATGGAGAACTTTCAACTCCAACTCCTGTAGTTTCGCCAGTGTCTTTTTGTGATGTGTGGCCTGGTGTTGCCTTGCAATAAATTAGGAGTGGATCTGTTGACTAATCTAGGCTGCTTTTTTGTAAGTTTCTGCATCATTTGGTTCAGTTGGTTGTAGTATACTTCGGCCATGATTGATGAATCAGGCTTAATAAAATCATAATGGATCACACCTGCGCCAGACCACCAAACACACACCATCAGCTTCTTTTGATGAATTTTGCTTTTTGGACTGTGTTTTGGTGGCTCGTCTTTGTCCAACCATTGTGCAGAACGTTTTCATTACAATTCGATTTTAAAATTATTCATTTTTGTGACGAGATAATGCAAGCTTCTAAACGTTGCTGTTTCTGAATTTCATTGAGTTCATGTGGAACCCACTTATCCAAATTTTTCACTTTACCGATTTGAACAAGATGAGTCAATATTGTTTGTTTGCTAACACCAAACAACAACGATAATTCACGGGCACCTTGAGATGGATCTTACTCTATGGTGGCTTTCAGTTTGTCGTCATTCACCTTTGTTTCTGGTCGACCGCGTTGCTCATGTGTGAGGTTAAAGCTACCAGAACGAAATTTTGCAAACCAATTTGATACTGTCTGCTGTGTAATAAAATTACAATGAAATACTCCATTAATATCTCGAACTGTCTGTGATGTATTTCCAAGAAAGTATTCATATTTTAAAACTGTATGAATTTCCGACATAATGACTAAGCAAAAATAACAAAAACGATTTATAAATACTTTATAAAGCGCAAAACGAGTTACAATAAAGAAATAAAAGTGTCAGCTTTCTAACAAAAGAAAAATTAATTGTCAAAATATCATAATGGCAAAATAAGCAGCTGTCAAAGTTTAACCATGCACCTTAATACAAATTTCATACTTGACGACCTAATAGAAACGTAATTTTCAACGGTCAGTAAAGGAAATTGCCAAGTGTTCACTTTTGGCATCTTTCATGTGCCTATTACAAGAGTCTTATCACAGGATCGTGCCGTGTATCATAAGGTTTGTGCTTTCCAGGTGGAATTAGGATAAAGTTACAAGGATTTCTTCTGAAAATGCGAATTGCCAGAGAAAGTTAAGTTACTCTAACAGGTATGTTACGCTATTGTAAGGCTGTGTATTGAAGTAAATCAAAGAATCAATGTTGATGTCACCATTATTTGATGTGTTCTCTGCGGCAAAATATTTCACTGTTTTTACACCATTTTCAGAAAACAAATACTTTTGGAATATAGTTGAGTGAATCCAGGGACATCGCCTGATATGTCAAAAGTGAGACCAGGCAAAGCAATAAGTTTATTTGTTCTATTAGAAGACGTCTCGACAACTGGCCAGCTAGAGTAGTGATCGACAGTTGTGAATTATTTAGTTCCTTTACAGGTGAGGCAGTCTACGCAAATACTAAGAAACGAGTACTCCGACGACACTCCATTAATAGAGGGAATATTTATGGTAATAATGGTGGTTGTAAGGAATTTGAAGTGCGTTGTTGGCTGAAGCTATTCCAGGTTAAAGGATTGGCGTGTTTTCCCTCAATGTTGTAAAGAACACATCTTGCTGCACCATCCACAACGGAAAAACCATTACCAAATTGGTGGTTTTCTTGTATATCCTGTGGTAGTTCGTAACTGAAATCAGGCAAGCAAATTTTGATTATGTTCATGAGTTAATACACATTTCCCTCACATGCTGTTGATAAGCGGACGTTTTCTATGTCACTGATTTCTCCTATCAAGTGAAGTGAATTAATATTTTGTAGTAGGGATAATGTTTTTCTCGATGTCTGCTGGCTTTGCCTAAAATGATGTTCTACCAATATTATAGAATGTAAACAGAGTCCGAAATTTATGATATCATTGATGAGTACCAGTTGGGAAAGTGAACCAGTAGTTACTTGATGTTTGAGTACAGGTAGATGTTTCATCAAAGTACCTTTTCATTTAGGTTACTGAGATGTGTATTTGCGAAGTGTTCTAATGATCCCTCTATAAATATCTTGTATAGTAGTTTATGGTCTAATACTACAAGGAGATTGTCCTAGCCGAGCACGAAATATCGTGTTTTGTTGAACATCTTCATCGACTACGGCTTTTCCTTCTTAACTGGAGAATATCTTGACGGTTCCGGGTGTATAAAACCACTATCAGTGTAATTTAGCAACTTGTTATACATCAGGAGGATTCTGCATTTTGGCCGTTATTAAAACCAATCTTGGAACAACCAAAAGTTTATTTATGTCTTCGACCTGCCAGTAGATAAGCAAATCCCTTTTCCCCAATCAAAGATTCTGATTTTGCAATTTCACTCCGTAAATAGAACGATATAAAAATTCGTGGGAAGTGCGAATAGTACAGGTAAGAGACCAGAAATCTAGCGATACCCAGTTCTCTTTGTATCAAATTTCTGGTTTCTAATCCTGTCGGTAAGAATCCTCCACTCCGTATTCTTCGCATTAGAAGCACATAGAGCGTTTTACTTCATAAAGGAATCATTAAATTCAAAATTGTATCCATGTATACAACACAGTCAAGACAAAAGGAAATTGCTGTACAATACTACGTTTACTTCCCAACTACAAGTTTCTGGGTTCAATCCCACTGTGGGACACATTGGACAAGTCTTTCCGACTATAACTCCAAGCCAACCACAGCATTGTGAGTGGATTTGGTTGACGGAAACTGAAAGAATCCCGTCCTATATATTACATGTATATATCTTAGTAATGTGTATTTGTGCTCCTGTTTCCGCCCACCACGCTTAACAATTAGTGTTAGTTTGTATACGTCCCCGTAACTTAGCGATTCAGTAAAACAGATTGATAGAATAAGTACCTAGCTTAAAACTTCGAGGCAGTAACCCATCATGGACGCTGTCCAGTGACTGAAACAAGTAAAAGATAAATGATATAAACCTCAATAATGAGCCTTACGAAAACAGAGCAGATGCATTTAATAAACAAATAGCAGAGCTGGTAATTTTTAAAAAAAACACAAAAAAAACTTGCATCTAATATATACGAACAGTTGACTAATCACCAGAAAAGGGACTTGCAACGCGGTCAGTAACCGGTTCTTATTCTGCTGAAAGAAACATGATACTAGGAGAAAATGGGAAGCAGGTGTGTAAAAGCTATGAAATGTACCCTTATTCCTCAGACTGATAAAAAAAAAATATTAATTGTGTTTTTACGAGAAACGTTGCCACAGAAACAGATGCGTTATGTTGACAAAGTTAAGAAACCAACACACGCTTAACAGCCGTACAATATGACTTGTGAAATATCTACCTGTTCAGAGATTACATTCACTTTGAAATAAGCATTACAATTCACGAAGATAACAATGACCTACCAACTCATTTTATTATATATATATATACTTAATTTTTTTTATTTGCTATTTTATTTATTTATTTATTTATTTTAGATATTTCAGTGAAAAGATTCGACGTTCTTTGCCCGTTTACTTTGTACCATTGAATTTCTTTCTCGCTGTCTTATTGACTGCCGTGTGTGTGTGTTTGTGCATGTGTGTGTGTACATATATATATATATATATATATAACTTAGAATAACTTAGAATAACTTATATATATATATATATATATATATATATAATATATGTATGTATGTATGTATATATATACATACATACATACATACATATATATATATATAATATATATAGATATATATATAATATATATATATATATATATATACATACATTTTATATTATATATATATATATATATATATATATATATATATATATATATATATATAATATATATATACACACACACATGCTAATACACGACCTACGTTGGACTCCTCAGTCGTATCATTACCGAACCTGGAGCTTAACTAGTCTGTCCATAGCACTTAGCATTCCTGACACCTTTGGGTCTTCTTGACACTAATAACTCTCATACCCTACACACACACACACACACACACACACACATAGACATGTAGTTGAGCAATCCCTCAGCTATGTAAGTCGATCGTCACTTGTTGCTAAGACCAACGACCTCGCCCATTACCACACCTAAAACTCGAACCGCCCTCTCTCTCTCTCTCTCTCTCTTTAATCCTCTCTCCCTCGACCATCGCTCTCCCTCACCTTGTATACCTGTTTCTCATCCACCTCACCTTACTCCACACACAATTCTCTTCCCGCTTCTCTCTTTCATTTATATGTACAGTTTCGTATTTTCGCCTCCTACTTTCCCTCACACTTCCTTCTCTCTCTCTCTCTCTCTCTCTCTCTCTCTCTCTCTCTCTCTCTCTCGTTCGCATGGCTTCTATCCTCCTCTACTCTTTTCTACTTATTTAAAATCATTTTCTCTTTCAACCACTTCTCTTATCAGGCCTCTCGTTGTTCGTATTAAACTTTACTATCGTGATATTTATACACCGAGAGACGCTTGCGCAGCCCGGTCACTTTCATTGTTTTGTATCGTCTGGTTGACTCACTGACTACCAACCAAACTATCAGACAAGGCTTAGCTGTTTTATTTTGGTTAATCCATTCTCCTACAGGTAACAAACAATATATCATTATATATTTTCTTCCATTTCCCCACGACTCTGCTTTCACAATTTGCTTTAAATTTATGTGTACGATTCATCATACTTTCTTGTGTGTGTGTGTGTGTGGTGTGTGTGTGTGTGTGTGTGTGTGCGTGTCTGTGTGCCTGTGTGTGTATGTATGTGTGTAAGCGTGTGTATGCACGTGTACCAGGCACACATAAACACAGACACACGTATATATTATATATATACATACATATACATACATATATATATATATATACATATATATATGCGCGTGGGTGTATGTGTGTATATGTATATGTAGGTATATATATAGATATATATATATATATTATATATATATTATATATATATATATATATATGTGTGTGTGGTGTGGTGTGTGTGTGTGTGTGTGGTGTATGTATATATATAAAGTTAATCCAAACAGGAAAGCACCAAAAAACACAACGCGAGGACGTGGAACAAATAAAGTATTATTGGACGCTCAGGAAAGAAGGAAAGAAGGAGGGTTTAACGTTCGAGCGAGAGCTCTTCGTCGGAAACATAGGAGAAGGAAAGATCCAGAGAACGGAAGACAGAGGGGAAAAAAAATCGCTAACAGTACCACGCGGTCACATTTGAATGTTTATACACCAATATATATATATATATATATATGTAATATATATATATATATATTATATATATATTGTATAGAGGGCATATTACACATAAATGCCTCACACTAGGAGGGACAAAGTCATTACTACCAAAATTATACTAATCATGCCCAAATGCAGTTTTTCAAAGCAAGACATTTAAAAATGAATTTTTTTTAAATGTCTTGCTTTGAAAAACTGCATTTGGGCATGATTAGTATAATTTTGAGTAGTAATGACTTGTCCTCCTAGTGTGAGGCATTTATGTGTAATAATGCCCTCTATACACTATAGATATAATTATTGGTTCAAAGAAAAAAAATTATTTTCGAATTCTTTTCTTTTATGAGGTTTTCACGCTAGCTACCCGATAATTTCGTTGTTAGATCCTTATTAAGAGATTATCCTTAATTGTTAAACTTATATATATATATATATATATATATATATATATATATATATATATATATATATATATATATGCCCGCGGCGATTGGAATCTGATGAGTCGTCCGTAAACCTGCGAAACCATTGGTCACTCAATGACCGGACATATATCTAATTCATGTAAATACATTACCGCTCTAACTTTAAGAGTGTGCTTCTTTTTAAAGATGATCCACTGACGGAGTGTGTGTGTGTGTTGTGTGGTGTGTGTGAGTGTGGTGTGGGTGTGTGTGTGTGTGGTGTGTGTGGTGTGTGTGTGTGTACATATACATACTCTTTACTCTTTTACTTGTTTCAGTCATTTGACTGCGGCCATGCTGCAGCACCGCCTTTAATCGAGCAATCGACCCCGGGGACTTATTCTTTTGTAAGCCAGTAGTACTTATTCTATCGGTCTCTTTTGCTGAACCGCTAATTTAGGGGATGTAAACACACCAGCATCGGTTGTCAAGCAATGCTAGGGGGACAAACACAGACACACAAACATATACACACACATACATATATATATATACATTTCAACAATTGAGGGCAAAATTAATTAATTATTAATCAATTTCACCAAGTGTTCAGTATGCAAAGGGACCATTCAAGGCGAATTCAAATTTTACATTATATGTAATTTATTTACTAAGCCCTTTTATATAATATATATATATACATATATATGACGGGCTCTTTCAGTTTCCGTCTACCAAATCCACCACAAGGCTTGGTCGGCCCGAGGCTGGCTATAGTAGAAGACACTTGCCAAGGTGCCACGCAGTGAGACTGAACCCGGAACCATGTGGTTGGTAGACAAGCTACTTACCACACAGCCACTCCTGCGCCTATATGTGTATGTGACTACATTATGTATGGTCTTCGTATATGTTACATGCGTGATGTATATACATAAGTACACATCTGTCTGTGTTCATATAAATGTAATACACATGTATGTTTATACACAAATATAAGTAGTTATATATATAAGCATAAACGCAGTTATGATATTATATATGCATATGTGTATGTATGTGTATATCTATCTATCTATCTATCTATCTATCTATCTATCTATCTATCTATCTATCTATCTATCTATCTATCTCTCTCTCTCTCTCTCTCTATATATATATATATATAACACACACCTCTCTCTCTCTCTATATTATATATATATATATATATATATATATATATAGACACACACACACATATATGTAGGGTAGTAATAGTATTTGAGCTCACGTGAACCGGTTTCTAAACTGTCGTATGTATATATAAGTATATATCTGTGTGTGTATGTATGTATAAGTAACCTGCATCGACCGAGCATGTCGGTTAACCCGCACCCTCGTTTAAGCAAACGCACCCCGTTGGCAGAGTACGCGCGCGTGTGTATGAGTATGTGTGTGTGTACACGTATATATGTATATATACATACGTAATTTATACAGATATATTGTATATAATACATAATATCTCTCCTTTTCCCTTTCCTATCTCTCTGTTTATATACACTAATCATATATTATATTACATTATATTATATTATATTATTTTAGATTAGATATGATATTTTATTGTAATATGTATACAAGCATGTTTATATATATATATATATAAAATTAATTAAGGGTAGAAATTGATATTAGTCAATTAAAACCAGTGGTCTAGCATATTAAAAAGAATCCGAAGATAAAATATATATATATATATATATATATATATATGTATATATATATAGTATATATATAATATATATATATTATATATATATATATATATATATATATATATATATATATATATATATATATATGCCCGCGGCGATTGGAATCTGATGAGTCGTCCGTAAACCTGCGAAACCATTGGTCACTCAATGACCGGACATATATCTAATTTCATGTAAATACATTACGCTCTAACTTAAGAGTGTGCTTCTTTTTTAAAGATGATCCACTGACGGAGTGTGTGTGTGTGTGGTGAGTGTGTGTGTGTGTGTGTGTGTGTGTGTGTGTGTGTGTGTGTGTGTGTACATATACATACTCTTTACTCTTTTACTTGTTTCAGTCATTTGACTGCGGCCATGCTGCAGCAACGCCTTTAATCGAGCAACTCGACCCCGGGGACTTATTCTTTTGTAAGCCCAGTACTTATTCTATCGGTCTCTTTTGCTGTGACCGCTAATTGACGGGGATGTAAACAACACCAGCATCGGTTGTCAAGCAATGCTAGGGGGACAAACACAGACACACAAACATATACACACACACTTATATTATATATACATATATATGACGGGCTTCTTTCAGTTTCCGTCTACCAAATCCACTCACAAGGCTTTGGTCGGCCCGAGGCTATAGTAGAAGTCACTTGCCCAAGGTGTCACGCAGTGGAACTGAACCCGGAACCATGTGGTTGGTAGACAAGCTACTTACCACACAGCCACTCCTGCGCCTATATTGTATGTGACTACATTATGTATGGTCTTCGTATATTTACATGCGTGATGTATTACATAAGTACACATCTGTCTGTGTGTCATATAAATGTAATACACATGTATTTATACACAAATATAAGTAGTTATATATATAAGCATAAACGCAGTTATGATATTATATATGCATATGTGTATGTATGTGTATATCTATCTTCTATCTATCTATCTATCTATCTATCTACTATCTATCTATCTATCTATCTATCTATCTCTCTCTCTCTCTCTATCTCTATATATATATATATATATATAGACACACCACCTCTCTCTCTCTCTCTATATATATGATATATATATATTCTATAATATATATATATATATGACACACACACACACATATATGTAGGGTAGTAATAGTATTTGAGCTCACGTGAACCGGTTTCTAAACTGTCGTATGTATATATTATATATATCTGTGTGTGTATGTATGTATAAGTCACCTGCATCGACCGAGCATGTCGGTTAACCGCACCCTCGTTTAAGCAAACGCACCCTTGGCAGAGTACGCGCGCGTGTGTATGAGTATGTGTGTGTGTACACGTATATATGTATATATACATACGTAAT
>NC_042997.1:42326831-42346831 GCF_006345805.1 Octopus sinensis
TGTATGTATATATATATATATATATATATACATATATATATATATATTATATATATATATATATATATAGGTATTTAAGCATGTATATATATATAATATATATATATATATATATGCATTATGCATTATGTATTTATGTATGTATGCCTGGACAAGACTGTTGTAATGTTCCAGCCTGCACCAGGAAATCCATATATGGAACCAGCTATCTTGGTTGAAGGAACGATTCTGAAGGTAGTAGACAAGTTTGTCTACCTGGGCAGCACACTCAGCCGTTCTTGCTCCCTAGATGAGGAAATATCTTCCAGATTGCAGAGAGCAACTAATTCCTTCCGGTCTCTTCAGTCTCGTGTCTGGTCCCAACATGGCAGCGCAAGGAGAACAAAAGTTGCTGTGTACCGTGCTTGTGTACTGACATCGCTCCTCTGCTCGTGTGAGACATGGACTCTGTACAAACGTCAGGTAAGGGTCCTTGGACGCTTTCATCAGAGATGTCTCAGACACATTCTCAATGTTAGCTGGACCTCAAAACTTCCAGACACACAGGTCCTGAAGACAGCTGATATCGTCAGTATTGGAGCGATGGTGCACAAGCACCGGTTACGTTGGACTGGACACCTTATTAGAATGAAGGATAGCAGGATTCCTAAGCAGATGCTCTATGGAGAACTTTGAATGGAAGGAGACACGGCAGAAAACCAAGGCTGCGTTTTAAGGACTGTGTCAAGTTCATCTTAAAGGACTGTGATATGCAGGACACTGACTGGGAGAACAATGCCTGTCATCGCCACAGATGGAGGAAGCAGGTTAAGGAGGGGATCGAAACTTTTGAGAGAGCACGTATCCAGCATGAAGAACTTAAGCGAGCTGCAACGAAGCCGCACGGCCCGTATAGTGAATGGGGAAAGCTTGGTCTGCAATGTTTGCAGTCGTGTATGCTTGTCAAGAGCAGGCTCATTAGCCACCAACGAGCCGCAAATGCAAAATATAAGTTAGTCCTAGAGCCACAATGTTCCTGAAGGTCGGCAAGTTCTTCCTCGGTCACGAGTGGACAGCCATCATCAGTGTATGTATGTATGTATGTTTTTGTGTTTCTATGTATGTATATAATGAAGTTCAAATGAAAAGAGACTGTAGCAATAGCAGTAATAGCGTCAGCGAGTAGACAAAATTCGACGTCGTACCAAAGGTTACAAACTATTGATAAGAAAATACATGATTGATTGTTTGATTGATTATTCTTTGTATGGGCGTATCTGTATTTTCCGCAGATAAGTAACGCGGACATTATGATAGGAAGAACACATACTTTATCTGTATATAGTAACTGTAATTGTTGAAATGTTTCGTGCATTCTGGCCTTCACTCACGATATAATCTTTTGTACATGTGGTTGCAATGAATAATTATAAGTGAAATGTATAGTCATTATTTATGCGTGAGCTGGACTATGAATAGTGAACAGGAAAGGTGATCGTAGATATGTTTACATGAGATATGCAGGGTATGTTGTTTTTGTTGCTTAATCTCTAGCTTTTTCTCCGGTCAAACCCGCATATGATTGACGGCCTTCCAGCTATGACAATCTTGTTTTATTTTCAGTATATTTCGGAACGTTATCCAGTTGGTCATACTTCGCTTGCCTGGGACTAAGATTTTTTTCATGTTTATTACAATACGTTTTCGCAAATGCTGTTCATGAAAGGTTCTTAAAAGACGAGTATCCATCCATCTATTTCCTCCGCCCACTATTCCAGAGAGGACCATAGAGATGGAGTCCTCAGGCACTTCCTCCGTCGGGTCCTATCAGAAGTATCCGTCATTAGACTTTCAGGTTGAATTTCCAGAGACGAACACGCTAGGTAAAAAATTATTGAAGCTGCTCGTAGACGAAGCCTGCCCGCCGATAGTAAAGAAGACGTGTTTCGTGAGGGATAATTTGTGTCGGTTTGTGTGGGTGGCTATGTTTGTTTGTGTCAGCTGTGGTATAGATAGGTACTTGGACTGATAAAATGAGGGTCGAAAGAAGTTCTGTCAAAACTCATTGCGATAAAGTAACTCTGATCTAAGCGACGAGAAATAATCTAGATTATAAAACGGTCACTTTTACAAATGTTTTTTTTTCAAACCTGACACGATTTTAAATTTAACTAATACAGAAAGAGTAAACTTTGCTTTCTCTGAAGCTCTCAAGAATAAACAAACAAAGAAATTTCCTGCATGGTGAACGGGAGGTGTGAAGACGATGTGTTTCCACAGAAAATTAGTAAGTCAGCTTGTTTAGACGTCACTCACAAGTGAATGGTGACCTAATAGTGTGAATCATGTTATCGCTAATGTTTTAGGTGCCTATGTAGTTGCAAACGGACATAAAAACTCCCTCGCCCCCCCCCCCAACTTAACCAAGCAGAACATCGAGGATTTGACATCCAAGAGAAAGAGAGGGGCTGTACCAGAACAAGAGTAAGACTCATTTTCAGGAGATTACACTGAAGACGCGTGGTTTAGTGGTTAAGGGTATTCGCCTCTACTACGATGGTAAGGTTGTGAGTTCGATTCCTAGTGTCGCGTTGTGTCCTTCAGTAAGACACTTCATTTCTCGTTACCCCAGTTCACTCAGCAATCAAAAATGAGTTGTACCTGTACTTCAAAGGGCCAGCCTTATCACATTCTGTGTCACGTTGAATTTTTCTGAGAACTACGTTAAAAGTACGCGTGTCTGTGGACTGTTTAACTACTTGCATGTTAATTTCACGAGCAGGCTGTTCTGTTGATCGGATCAACTTGAACACTGGTCGTCGTAACCGACGGAGTACTAGTTAGACTGAAGCAAGATGAAATGAAGTGTCTTACCTTAAAATACAACATCCCGCTCATCCTAAGAATCAAACTCACAATCTTAGGATTGTGAAACCAATACCCTAACCATTAGGCCATTCGCCTTCAGCATTTACAAAACAGGGTTTTAAAAAAGGGTGTGGAGGGAATTGTGAAGTTAAAAGCATATGAGTCCTTGGTTCAAATCTGATATGGCATTTCTTTGTATTTTACGGCATTTTATAGTTGGTGGGTAGCGTATGAAATAATTCAAATATATTTTTGATCGACCAATTTGAGTGTAGCTTATCAATCACAGTAATCGAACTTATTATACCTAGTGAGAGAAAACAATGCAATAATTCGTAAATATATTTATGTAATTTTGGAAAATAATAAACAATGGTTTGCGTGGTCATGACTGGAACGCTGGTCGATAAAAGTTAACAACAACAACTGGGGAATAGGACTGACAGATAACAAATATTCTTCTTTCTTTTGTGAATTTTGTAGTATTGCCGATTTTAAAAAATAACTTTTGTGGCTGTGTGGTAAGTAGCTTGCTAACCAACCACATGGTTCCGGGTTCAGTCCCACTGCGTGGCACCTTGGGCAAGTGTCTTCTACTATAGCCTCGGGCCGACCAAAGCCTTGTGAGTGGATTTGGTAGACGGAAACTGAAAGAAGCCTGTCGTATATATGTATATATATATATAATATATATATATATATATATATATATATGTGTGTGTGTGTGTGTGTGTGTGTGTGTGTGTATGTATGTGTGTGTATATGTTTGTGTGTCTGTGTTTGTCCCCTAGCATTGCTTGACAACCGATCACTTAGCGGTTCGGCAAAAGAGACCGATAGAATAAGTAACTGGGCTTACAAAGAATAAGTCCCGGGGTCGATTTGCTCGACTAAAGGCGGTGCTCCAGCATGGCCGCAGTCAAATGACTGAAACAAGTAAAAGAGTAAAAGAGTAAAAGAGATATCCCTACGGAAGAAAATACTCTCTGGTACACTGCAAATATTTATTTACAACCTAAAGATAACTAAGTTCGTATGTCGTGTCAGGATTTAACCATCCAACATACAACAAGCAAACAGCATTATTGAAGGAAAGCAATAACTCGACTGTATTGTTTCTTGAAATCGTTTATTTCCATGAAATTAATCAATTCCGTCTTAACCTAGCTTTGAATTTCAATGTGGAGGCGCAATGGCCCAGTGGTTAGGGCAGCGGACTCGCGGTCATAGGATCGCAGTTTCGATTCCCAGACCGGGCATTGTGAGTGTTTATTGAGCGAAAACACCTAAAGCTTCACAAGGCTCCTGCAGGGGGGGGGTGAACCCTGCTGTACTCTTCACCACAACTTCTCTCACTCTTTCTTCTGTTTCTGTTGTACCTGTATTTCAAAGGGGACAGCCTTGTCACACTCTGTGTCACGCTGAATCTCCTCGAGAACTACGTTAAGGGTACACGTGTCTGTGGAATGCTCAGCCACTTGCACGTTAATTCCACGAGCAAGCTGTTCCGTTGATCGTATCAGCTGGGACCCTCATCGTCGTAACCGACGGAGTGCTCCAATATTGAATTTCAATAAACCTATATTCGATTGGAAACATAAATACTCGTCTCGTTGACTTTAACTTCTGAACAATAGCTTAGTGGTGGAAATACGACCATCAAACTACCTACTTCATTCACATGTAATATATTTTAAAGTATGATGTACACTTGAAGTGGACAACATACATTAAAATGTTTTAGTAAGCACACTTGATCTACATAACAGTTAATCTCCAGTTTTCTTCAAGCTGTAGGTGACTTTCAAACCGCCTACACTAATCTTCCTTGAGTAATTCTCATCTGCTTTCACCCAATATAATTTCTGGGTTGCATTAGATTAAATCAACACTGTACTTCTGGTATTTATTTTACTTATCTCGGTGCCGGTGTGGCCGAGTGGTTAAGAAGTTCGCTTCCCAACAACACGGCTTCAGATTCAGTCCTACTGCATAACAACTTGGACAAGTGTCTTCTGCTATAAGCCTTGGCCGACTAAAGACTTGTAAGTGAATTTGGTACAGGGAAACTCGTATACATACATACATACATACATACATACATACCTACCTACCTACATGCATACATACATCCGTACATACATACATACATACATACATACATACATACATACATACATACATACATACATACATACATACATACATACATACATCGGTAATACACTGCCTAAATACCAATCTTAAGAAATTAGGCTTCTCAAAACCAGAAAGGAGAAAGCTAATTCGAAAACTACAGATCCAATCCATCACCGGAACTGTAAAAATCTGTAAAACTTTCCAGAAGTTTATCATTTAAATATATATGAGCATGTCTAGATATGGAAACTATATGCATGATAATACATACATAAAAGATACAAATCTGCACATACATACATACATACATACATACATACATACATACATACATACATACATACATACATACATACATACATACATACATACATACCCTGTTGTTGATGTTGAAATTCCAGTGAAGGAGACTTGGATCTTGGTTAGAAAACGGTTCTTTCTCTATTGGCATGAAATATTGAAATAAACTGAATAATAACATACATAGATGATGATTGCTTCATTTTGTCAGATGATAATGGAAGCTTCCTCTACGCATGGGAAATCTCTTTAACTCTTAGATGGGACCCTGACAGGTACCATCATTCCCGGTCAGAACGGACCTGGGAGTAATTAAGGGTGACTCTATGTTCCCCACAACTCCAGAACTCCCGAACTGGAACTTCACCATTGGATGCAGTTTAATGTCATTCCTAATACAAAATAAATGTGTGTGTGTATGTGTGTGTGTGTGTGTGTGTGTGTGTGTGTGTGTGTGTGTTTGCACTTGTTTGTTTTCATATCGTGTGATAGTTATGAGTGTCACAGTCATACAAGCAGTACCTTTGTTTCCAATCCGCCATGAAAACAAAGTGATAGGAAAACGATACCATCTTGCTTTGACACGCACGAGAGTTGACGATAGGAAGAGCATCCACTTTAAAAAATCTACCTCAAAATATTCCGCCTGACACATGCAAGCATGCAAAAGTGGATGATGATGATGATATCAGGTTGTTAAAGTTCCAGTGTAGGTCGGTTTGATTGGTGGAATCGTTAGAGCGTCGGACAGGATGTCATGTGGTATTTGTTTCGGCTCTTTATATTCTGAATTCAAATCCTGCTGGGATCTCTTTGCAGTGGATAAACATAATCTGTCGACTGATTCAACATCCTCTACCTGGGTATATTGCACACATTAATAACCAAGTCTCGAATTTGAGGATATCTTCTTTACTTCATCCCACTAATCTTGGAGGCTCTCAAAAGGATCAATGGAACAGCCTTCTCTCCTGATTTAGAGATGTGTTTTTGCTTGTTGATTTTTTTGGGGGGGGAGTGTGGGGTGCTATCAGCAAAAGATATTCTTTTATTTACATTATTTATATTAGTGTAAAGAGAGGGGTTACTCAGTGCCTAAAACATTGTGCAAAGAATATAAGTAGCGATCGTGATACCCACCACGAAGAAATGATCAAGCTCAATAACGATCTGTTAAGCAACAACTACCCCAAAAGTATACTATCCACTCCAATTATGAAGAAGAGAGAGGATGAGGCCAATAAACTGTCCACAGTCTGTCTACACTATGTGAAAGGCCTCTCCGAAAAATACAAAAGATATGCGGCCCATATGACATCAGGACAGCATTCAAGAGTAATAAAATACTTTGCAAATATTTCCTTCGAGTAAAACCACCAATAGAAGAGAATATGACCAAAGACTGCGTGTTCTCCATCCCATGCAGCTGTGGTAGTTTATACAAAGGCGAAACATACTGCCTCCTCAAAATAAGGGTAGACGAACATGGCAAAGCTGTGACACGAAGAGATATTGATAAATCGGGTATAGCTAATCATGTATGGAAAAATGGAGACCACCTCCACCTGTAGAATGAAGTTAAAATAATAGACAGAGAACACCACTAGAAAATACGAAAACTAAAAGAAGCAGCACATATGCTAGGACACAACAACCTCCTAAGCAGACCGAGTGCAGATATGAGCAGCATATGGGAACTGGTGTTAAGGAAGGACAGAAAAATATTAGATTTATAAGCCCTAAAATTCACTCCATAATTGCCCACCGGTGGTTAAGAGCGCGGGCTACTAACCCCAAGATTCCGAGTTCGATTCCAAGCAGTGACCTGAATAATAATAATAATAATAATAATAATAATAATAATAATAATAATAATAATAATAATAATAATAATAATAACATCAAAGAATACCTTAGGAATGAGAACCCAGGTTCGAAATTTCCCCAAGACAGCTGATGAAGGCTGGAGGGTATATCAGCCGAAACATTGTGTTAACAACAAACAAGATGAGGACAAATATCCGTTAAATGTAAATAATGTAAATAATTCCTCATCTCTTAAATATAGAACAATCTGTTACTTATTTCATTGAAGTCATTGAACTTCGGCCATGCTGGGGCACTGATTTGAAGGATTTAATCCAGTACTTTTTTTTGTCTGACATTTATTCTATCGTACACTTTTGCCGAACCGCTTATTAACAAGGACAGAAACAAACTAACATCAGTTGTCAACCTATGATGGACGATAAACACAGCACAAGCACAAAGTCACACGCACGCACGCACGCACGCGCGCACGCACACACACACACACACACACACACACACACACACACACACACACACACACACAGATACACACGCACACACACACACACACACACACACACACACACAGATACACACGCACGCACATAAATATGTACATACACGACGGGTTTCCTCACAGTTTCCATCTACGAAATTAACTCACAAACTATTGATCGGTTAGGGGCTATAGTAGAAGACACTCGCCCAAAATACTGTGCAGTGGGACCGAACCCGGGATTCCACGTGGCTGCAATGTGAATTTCCTGGCCACACAGACATGCCCGCGCCAACATACCTCTTAGAGGCTCCAGAAGGATACGACCTCCCAACCACCAGTTTACTACCCCTCTTTTAAGTTTTGTTTGCTTTTATGAAAAGAATATAGAAAATCCATAACCGAACCGAATAGCGCTACATACTCTTATGAGTATGCAGTTACATTAAAGGAGTGCTTGCTATGTTGTGTGTTTCGTATTCTAAATTCATAATTTATTAGATTTAAAATGTCAAAGCAAAACATTTCTTTCGTGCGTCGTATGCGTAAATATAAATATTCCTTGGTATGTGGACATCGTTTCCATGTGAAATACATACCAGGTCTATAAATAACACATTCGCATATTATTTACAACTGGTGATGATTGTTTTAATTGAAGAATAGGTAAACATAGATTCGGGTTTACGAATTCTCACCGAGCCCCGCTCCTCTCTCTCCCTCTCTCCTTCTCACTCTTTTATATATGTATATATGTGTGTGTGTGTGTATGTTTCAAATTTAGGCACAAGGCCAGCAAGTTCGGGGAAGGGGTTAAGTCGATTATATCGACTCTAGTACTCAGCTGATGCTTATTTTATCAACTCCGAAAGGATGAAATGGAAAGTCGACCTCGGCGGAATTTGAACGCATAGACGAACGAAATGCGCTAAGCATTTTGACCGGCGTGCTAACGATATATATATATATTATATATATATATATATATATATATATATATATATATATATATATATATATTATATACAACATATATATAATCAAAATAAGCAACAAGAATGACTCCGGTAATTTGGTACGATCGTTTCGTACTACGTCATATTATTAAATGTTGTAAGTATTACAACAGTTTTAAAATGCTGAGCACTCATCAGCCAATTATAGAGGTTTTCCATTAATACAAAAATGTTCATATCAAGTGGCAACATTATAGAGAAGGTAGATACATAGACAAAGATGTAGATTTAAATTTTAAGAACATTTGAGGTAGTGGAGCCCATCAACTGACTGACTAAGATACAGTTGTTCCAGACTACTGTAATGGTCTGTGAGGGAAGAACAAATGAAAGGAGACAATAAAGATTTTCTAATTATAGAAATGGGATAAAGGGGATGTCATAGCTCCATATAAGGAATTTATGTAGAAATCAGCATTGTCACAACTAAATCCCAATTACTACTATTTGATGAACAGATTATTTGATGAACAGGTTATATTTTATAATATGAAGAGAGGTAATTTAGAAGAGTAAATTATTCAAATTTCATGGATAGTGAGTTGATATTAATGAATTAAAATATAGAATCGATTGGAAATAAATTTACTACCTGCGGATAAAAGTTAATTAGTTAGGTAAAAATATCTAAAGTTAATTATATATTAAGAAATGGGAGTGAGATAATCAAGATGAACCAAAAAGTTTCCCTAGGGACATAGGATTAATGCTACTTAGTATTGGAGAACATTATAAAAAAGAAGAATTTAATTCTAAGTTTGCAATGAAGTTATTTTAATCAATTATGGGTGTTAGATTAAAACCAGTATGGTATATTCGTTCCTATTTGGTTAAATATATTTTGTAAAGATATCTTAGACTAATTATATATTAAGAAATGGAAGTGAGATAATCAAGGTGAACTGAAAAGTTTCTTTATGGACACAGGATTCATACTATTTAGTATTCCTACTATTTGGGATTCATACTATATATATATATATTATATATATAATATATATATATATATATATATATATATATATATATATATATATCAAAATAAGGTGGCGAGCTGACTGTATCATTAGCCCGCCGGTCAAAATGCTTACCGCATTATATATATATATATATATACACACACACACCACACACACACACACACATATTATATATATATATATATATATATATATATATATATATTATTATATATATATAAATATATTATATATAAATAAAAAAAAAAATTAAAAATTATATATATATTATATATATATATATATATATATATATATATATATATATATAATATTATATAGATAGATATATAGATAGATAGAGAGAGAGAAGAGAGAGAGAGAGAGAGGAGGAGAGAGAGAGGAGAGAGAGAGAGAGAGAGCAGTGAGGGAGTTGGTCGAAACCGTCGTATCCACTCAAATATTTTTATTTTCATCTCTCCGAAGTCGATAAAATAGAAGATGATAACACACCGCGATAAACGTGGCTCTGTCCAGTACGAAATATTGATTTGTACCTAAGTAAGAATAAATAATTTACAGATGTTTCAGCCGATCATTCCTCTTCCTTACAAAATTTTACCTGTTGTTTTTTCAATATATATTTATTCGAAAGGTAATGGATAACACCATAGGCACAGGAGTGGCTGTGTGGTAAGTAGCTTGCTAACCAACCACATGGTTCCGGGTTCAGTCCCACTGCGTGGCATCTTGGGCAAGTGTCTTCTACTATAGCCCCGGGCCGACCAAAGCCTTATGAGAGGATTTGGTAGACGGAAACTGAAAGAAGCTCGTCGTATATATGTATATATATATATATATATATATATATATATATATATATGTGTGTGTGTTTGTGTGTCTGTATTTGTCCCCTTAGCATTGCTTGACAACCGATGCTGGTGTGTTTACGTCCCCGTCACTTAGCGGTTCGGCAAAAGTGACCGATAGGATAAGTACTGGGCTTACAAAGAATAAGTCCCGGGGTCGATTTACTCGACTAAAGGCGGTGCTCCAGCATGGCCGCAGTCAAATGACTGAAACAAGTAAAAAAAAACCCAAAAAAAACACCCATGAGCTCTGCAGGCCTCATCCTTAAACCGACGGTTGATGTTCAGTATAAACGTTTATAGGAAGGGAGAAACACGCCTAGGGTGGATGTCTCAAAAAGACTATAGTTCTGACGAAGATAAAGGAAAATACTAGCGATAACATTTTGTGAGGTGAAGCTTAATATAGATGACAAAAAATAACCGAAGTGGGTGCCGTGTGTTTCAATAAGGGTGGTACACAATGTTTTAGTTCGGCAGGTGAGGGTGGGGAGCAAAAATTTACTATGGTCGCGATTAAGGAGTTAGGAAAAGTACCGTTACAGCTTACATGTTAGTGAACATTCACCATAGGCCGATATTATGAAGATTTTCATTGATACTATTATTGTCTTTTATACATACATTTTGTACTTATTACGACTTCCTTACTTATTAACACGATTCGGCTTTTAAAATGTGCATATTTTCAAGCCATAAACAATACGAGTTAGAATTCGGACTCTATATTGATTAGTTTGGAATAATAGTCGTTTATTACTATTATTATTATTTTTTACCTAACATCTCATTAGTACATCTAAAAGACATAGAAAACACTGTCGACTCTTTGTCTTCAAAACAGTGAAAAGAGAAAAACTCCAATATATTCTCGTTACGTCTCGTTCAAGTCAAGTATTTTTACTGTGAATCTAATAATCTGATTGTGCCTCGAACAAGTCTTTGAAACTTATACTTGTCAATAACGCACTCATTCCTTTAGAAATGAAAGCAAGGGAAAAAGTAAAAAGGAAGGCAAAAACAGGATAAAGGGAGGAACTGACATAAAAGAGATTGGCATAAAAGAAAACTTCTTTTAGATTGAGTGAAGGCAAGAATTCGCAGGTAAAAAGTGTGGTGACGAGTAAAGTGGAAACAAATAATAGATAGGTAGATAGATAGATAGATAGATAGATAGATAGATAGATAGATAGATAGATAGATAGATAGATAGATAGATAGATAGATAGATAGATAGATAGATAGATAGACAGATAGGAAGGTAAGTTTGTATGTTGCTAGATAGGTAAATAGGTAGGCAAGTCGATAGGTAGTTAAATAGGTAAACAAGTAGGTAAGTAGGTTAAGCAGATTGTGTTTTTGAGGCTAGGGTTAGGGTTAAAGGAATAGAAATGACAAAAGGTGGGCAGAAGGTAGATAAAAAGGAATGGAAGAGGATAAAGACGTGAGAAAGTCAGTGTTGAATGGTAAGAGGTGGCTTGAGGAAAACAATGGACAATGTACATAGAAGAGAAATGAAGCAAAATGGTATAATAGAAAGAATCCTGCTGTGAATGAAATTGTTTTCATTGGCAATGTTGAAATATTTGTTCGGAAACAAAGTGGTTTTTGTTACCAAGACATTTGAAAAGGTGAGTTCGCAAGCAGTAAACGAGAAGTCGCAATAAATATATTTCAGAATTTAATATTCTTTTCTACTCTAGGCACAAGGCCCGAAATTTTGGGGGAGGGGCCAGTCGATTAGATCGACCCCAGTACACAGCTGGTACTTAATTTATCGACACTAAAGGATGAAAGGCAAAGTCGACTTCCGTGCAATTTGAACTCAGAACGTAAAGACAGACGAAATACCGATTTCTTTATTACCCACAAGGGGCTAAACACAGAGAGGACAAACAAGGACAGACAAACGGATTGAGTCGATTATATCGACCCCAGTGCGTAACTGGTACTTATTTAATCGACCCCGAAAGGATGAAAGGCAAAGTCGACCTAGGAGTAATTTGAACTCAGAACGTACCGGCAGACGAAATACGGCTTCGCATTTCGCCCGGCGTGCTAACGTTTCTGCCAGCCCCTCGCCGCCTTATTTCAGAATTTAATATTGTTTTTCTCTCGTTACTTTGAATCGCGTCAGGGTGATTTTGAATTTGCTCACTCTATGGCCAAGGAGAATTCAAATACTTAAGGATAATCTAGGGCTTACAGTGCCAGCCTACCACCCAATATAATTTACCATTAGACTTTGGGAAACTATCAATACTTTACACCAGTTGTTCTCAACTAGGATCCATATAAGATTTAGGAGGGGGGTCTATGCAACAAAATAGTAAATTGGGGATCAACAATAGTATTTTAAGAACCCCTGAAAAGAATTTGCTTTAGAGGTATGTATTGGTGTGTATTGCAAGAAATAGCTAGGTTTCTTTCTCTAACATTTTACTAAGTTCAACCTACACAAGTTAGTGTATGAAAAACAAAATAGGAATTTTGAAAGAAGTTTCTTTAAAACTAATATTTAAACATCGAATGACTATTGGGTCCACCAGAATAAAATAGGGATCAAAAGGGTCCATAGACAAAAAAGGGGTTGAGAAGCCCTGCTTTACACTGACATACAATTCAAAACATTCTGTGGGAATATTTCCACTATGGTATATTACTGGTACATCTGCTATTAATGTCGAATGTATGAAAAATATAAAGAGGGTCCGATCTCAGAACATGAAGACACGTTACTGAAAATCAACAACCAAAGGGTTTTGCGTGGTCGTTCGACCAGCTAGAAATAACAACCAAAAGACACACTGGACTGTGTAACCCTTGATACTATATACTATAAAATAAGATGTGATGGTTAAGGGTGAAACGTATTTTTTAAAGGTCCCATTTTATCAGGGTTAATTCAGGTACGAGCTAAACAGCAGCAACCAACTAACTAAATACTGTAAGTCTGATTCTAATCAGGATCTGCCCCATCCATCACATTTAGTCAAAATACCAACATTGCCAAGTAGGACTGGCTGAAGTACCCGCAGCAACTCGGATAATTACTTGGGGAGTCACGTGCTAGGGGACGACACGTCTTGACTTAGGGATTTACCAAATATTAAAAAAAAAACATGCAAAAATCATAAGTAAATTAAAATAAAAACAAAATGCATAAGTTCCTTGAGTGAAGTAAAAATGATTTTAAAATATTACATGGCTGAGTATGGGACTGCGAAGGATGGGTAAAGATGTTATATGGATGATTAAAGATTTGAAGGATTAAAGGATCATCTCGATCTCTCTTTCTTCGCTGTGGTAAGAAGTTTGCTTCGTAGACCACATGGTTACGGGTTCGGACCCACTGTGTGGTATTTTGGGTTATTTGGCAGCTGGAAACTGAAAGAAGCCCGTCGCATATAAAGTGTGCATAGGCAGAGGCTGTGTGGCAAGAAGCTTGCTTCCCAACCACATGGTCCCTGGTTCAGTCCGTGACACCTTGGTCGAGTGTCTTCTACTATAGCCACGGGATCCCACCCACGGGCCGACCAAAGCTTTGTGATTCGATTTAGTAGACGGAAACTGAAAGAAGCTCGTTGTATGTGCGTGTATGAATGTGATTTTGCGTGAGTGTGTCTTTGTGTCTGTGTTTGTTCCCCCACTATCGCTTAACAACCGGTGTTGGTGTATTTATGTCCCCGTAACTTAGCGGTTCGGCAAAAAAATCGGTAGAATAAGTATCAAGCTTTAAAAAATAAGTACTGGGGTTGATTCATGGCCGCAGTCTAATGACTGAAACAAGTAATAGGTAGACGTGTGTGTTTGTGAACTTCCCACGCAGCTTGACAACCGCTGCTGGTTTATTTACATCCCATTAACGGTTCGGCAAAAAGAGAGATAAAACAAGTACCAAACTAAACTAAAATATAAATACTGGAGTGGATTTGCTCGACTAAACTCTTCAAGGCAGTGCTGCAGCATGGCCGCGATCCAGTGACTGAAACAAGCAAAATATACAAAGATACAAGGCGCAGGAGTGGCTGTGTGGTAAGTAGCTTGCCAACCAACCACATGGTTCCGGGTTCAGTCCCACTGCGTGGCATCTTGGGCAAGTGTCTTCTGCTATAGCCCCGGGCCGACCAATGCCTTGTGAGTGGATTTGGTAGACGGAAACTGAAAGAAGCCTGTCGTATATATGTATATATATATAAGTGTGTGTGTGTGTGTTTGTGTGTCTGTGTTTGTCCCCCTAGCATTGGTTGACAACCGATGCTGGTCTGTTTACGTCCTTGTCACTTAGCGGTTCGGCAAAAGAGACCGATAGAATAAGTACTGGGCTTACAAAGAATAAGCACTGGGCTTACAAAGAATAAGTACTGGGCTTACAAAGAATAAGTCCCGGGGTCGATTTGCTCGACTAAAGGCGGTGCCCCAGCATGGCCGCAGTCAAATGACTGAAACAAGTAAAAGAGTAAAAGAGAGAGAGTATAGGACGTTAAAATGGTGGTTTAACTATTATTGTTGCTTTCTTATTCGTCCTACCATCCGATTTCAGTTGCTAATATCCTCTGTTTGTTTCCCATCAGCTTCACCCACAAATCTGTCCTCATTTCCAAATCCAGCACAGTCGCACCTTTGTCCTCATGTCACTTCACATCCCCCTCATACCCGCACACCTAGCTGGCTATCTGCTTCCCCAGTCTTTCATACAGCAGTCTCCATTCTGCCCTAACAAGCCTCTTTAAACATCCTCTCTCTCTCCGCTTCAGTAATTAAACTCACCCCCTCACTGCCACTCCGACAACAGCAGCTACCTTGTGTCCTTGCGTTGAGGAAAAGTAATTTTCTTTTGCTTAAGTTTATTTCTTGTTTCTCATTTATTTTTAATTTTCACTTTCTGCTTTAATTACTGTTTTGCGTCAATAATTAGCAGCTTCACTAACTGGTTCTTGAGCCTAAACTAACCTACATTATATCTAACAGAAATGAAAAACAATACAACAAAAGGTTTCTTAGTTGTTTGTAGTCAGTAATAGGCAGTTTTGTCTTCTCAAACCCGGTATTCGAATGAATCTTACCAACAAGTGGAGACACGATGATTTGGGGAGACACGTCCCATATAATAGTCTCAAAATTTCTGACAACGAACATATGCATATAGATATGAATACATATACGCATGAATACAAACATACACGCATACACAAACACGTGCAGATGTGTGTGTGTGTGTGTGTGTGTAAGATATATATATATATATATATATATATATATATATATATATATATATATATATATATATATATATATATATATAATATATCCAAAATTTCTTCACATAGCTTGATTAACAATTTACTATGAACTATATATGGACAAGCACATATTCTGTAAGTTCAATACCTCTCATCGGATCTCCAGGAATCAAACTTTCTTCAATACAGTTAAACTCACACCCTCATTTGTATCTTCACTCTCTGGAAAACTAAGATGTTTTGAAAAAACTTTTTAATAACCTGATATATGACTGTGTAATACTAATTGAACTCTTAGAAACCAATATGTTATCTAAATTCTCATTTTTGAATTTTCCATGATGTTTCATAAGTGTAACATTACCCCCTTTCATGTTTGGGAATCTCGGATGTTTTTTCGGCTGATGAGTACGAGCCACCTATATTTACTGCAATTTTTGTAGCTTTATTAAAGATGTCCTCGTACGAAACAATTGTACCGATACATTGATCCATTCTTGTTGCTTTTTTCCTATATATATATAATGTGTGTGTGTACTGGTTTCAATCTTTGGACTATGACCATGGAAGGACACCGGTTTAAACAATCATAACAACCTCATGACTTATTTCAGTCTAGTACTTAATTTATCGAACTTACTTCCTTAAGGTTTTCATAAGTGAGTCTCTGAGTCACTTGTTCTCATCATCCAATAAATCTTGGAATTAGCCACTATCACCTTCTTGAAATCCCACTTCACGCGCCATTTATACAAAACTATTGCGAGTGGAAATTGTTTCATCTTCTCCTCATGTGAGCTTTTCTGACTGCATTTAGGCAAAATTTCCTCCTAATCCCAATGAGGCACCTTTACTCTTTTACTCTTTTACTTGTTTCAGTCATCTGACTGCGGCCATGCTGGAGCACCGCCTTTAATCGAGCAACTCGACCCGGGACTTATTCTTTGTAAGCCCAGTACTTATTCTATCGGTCTCTTTTGCCGAACCGCTAAGTAACGGAGACATAAACACACCAGCATCTGTTGTCAAGCAATGCTACGGGGACAAACACAGACACACACACACATACATATATATATACATACATATATACGACGGGCTTCTTTCAGTTTCCGTCTACCAAATCCACTCACAAGGCTTTGGTCAGCCCGAGGCTATAGTAGAAGACACTTGCCCAAGGTGCCACGCAGTGGGACTGAACCGGGAACCATGTTGTTGGTAAACAAGCTACTTACCACACAGCCACTCCTGCGCCTCCTAATCCCAATGAGGCTCCTTTAACATTTTTATTGCTTTTTTTGAGATTATCCCATAATTCTGTGCGAACTGATGTTTATCATCTGTTGCTACAATTAATGTCCTTAAAACGGAAATAATTCATTGATGTTGTTGTATGCTGTAGTAGTGAAGTTATGCATAGAGTGAATGAAAACGATTACAATAGGTTCGGACGTTTTAAGGAATAGAGATTTGAAGGTTGATCAGGAACGCCGCCTGACCTCGCTTTAGTATTTGACAGCAGGACAGAAACATTCGACAAACGATTCCGCATAGAAATCCCGTGTAATCCAAGCTTTTCTTCAGGTTTACACATAACAAGGAGACTAAATTTGGAGACGCCTTTCATTGCTCTGAAAGTGTCAGAATGATAAACCAACAACGGCTTAGGTTTCAAGCCTCCAGTGACATTTGCCTGAAGCAACAATGAAAGGCGATCTTTTTCTTGCTTTATTTCGTGATGTTTTCTGTTCCTCCTTCGAGGTGAACATTTTAGAAGATAAACATTTCCAAAATAGCTCACATTCATTTATATTAATGCATACTTGGATTAGGTTAATACCTCTTTCCTTTAGATTGTACTGGAAATTCCGATGTCACCTTGATGTTAATACTGATTCCTCTGCAATTTCAATACTCGAGAATTTAGATCGTTTGTTAACCATTTCAATCAATGGGCAACAAACGTTTAAATGAATTTGTTTTGTATTTTTAACTAATTGAATTAATTTAACGCATGTTGCTGATTAAGGAGTTAGGAAAGTGACGAATAACACCGTCACACAACATCCACACAAACACTTAACATTTTCTTCATATTTACCAGAATTTTACTGTGCATAAATGTCAGTTTAGAAGCGTAACCTTTACTTGAGTTTTGCAAGGTAACATATTTCGTTAGATGGGGCCCAGTTAGAATTTTCTTCTGGTCGAGTAGCCCATCCCGCTCAAAAGGTCCCTGAATAAGGATTGTTTAAGGATGTTGAACGAAACACCCATGTTTCCAAAGGTGAATTATCTAAACCTCCAAGAATTCTTTTCAACACTCGGCGATGATGTTCCCCCACTACTTCTACTCATGATCAGAGATGCACATATCGTCAGCCACTAAGGGACATGCTCAACTGGTTATGGTCAAACAACTGACAAGCAAATCTGTGGTATTGGGCAGATTATTTGCTGTAGCCCATCTTTTATACCAAAACAAAACAATGTACATGATAACACTTCCAATCAGTTAAGATCAGCAGCCATGAGAGCCACTGCCTGGTACTGCATCAGGACATTTATTATTATTATTATTATTATTATTATTATTATTATTATTATTATTATTGCCTCTGCACAGCTTGTAACGCTGGAGGTGTACTACAGTGTCAGCTGTTCACTACCAGTGAACTAAGGTAACACCCCTTATTTTTCGAGCACCTACCGGAGTATTCGAACGGTTCCGAGCAGTGCTGTTTTCTGCAAGTGCTCCACCCTTATTGCAGCCCCTATTTGTTCCACGTACTTCTCGAGATTTTTGCTCACTGTCCCCAGGCCTCCGACAATTAACGGTACTACTGCTCCCTTTTTCATCGACCACAACTGCTTAACTTCCCAAGCTAACCTGTCGTATCTCTCGACTTTCTTCTTTATCGCATACCTTGTTGTCAGCTGAGAATGCTATATCTATGATCCAGTATAGTTTGTTTTCTTTCTCAATTAAGACTATGTCTGGCTTCCCATTTTCTATCTCATGGTCGCACTGAATCATAAGATTATTATTATATTATTATTATTATTATTATTATTATTATTATTATTATTATTGTTATTATTATCATCATCATCATCATCATTATTATTATTTGATGAAAACTCATCTTGTTTTGCTGAGTGTGAAAACTGTCAGCTGTCCACAACCAGCAGACTAAGGTGACACTTGTTCACTGGTCATGCTTCAATAATAATAATAATAATTATTATTATTATTATTATTATTATTATTATTATTATTATTATTATTATTATTGACGAGCGAAATGCTTAGCGACATTTCGTCCGTCCTTACGTTCTGAGTTCAACTTCTGCTGAGATTGACTTTCCCTTTCATGCTTTCGGGGTCGATGAATTAAGTACCAGTGAAACACTGGGGTCGATATCATCGACTAGTCCCCTCGTCCCAAAATTTCTGGTCTCTTTATTTACATATATACCAAACTAGCTTCAACATTATTTTTTGTTTATCAATGGTAAAAATCTAGAATTATGAATTAGAAAAGCATCTTTAAAAATTTCAATGTTGACAAATTAGAATGTTCATAACAGACAAATTTAGAATTATGAATTAGAAAAACATGTTCAGAAATTTCGATGTTGACAAGTTTGAATGTTCATAACAGTCAATAATATTAAAACAACTGTGCATCAATTTGTTTGAATGTACAAAGCTCATTAGTGTTAGAAGGGATCGACAAGAAATGAATATCATCAAAGTTTCAGTCATACTGAGTTAAAAGAAAAAGAAAGGTGGAGAAATGAAGATAGTAAAAAAAAAGGGATTTGGTTTACAGTTTAAAACAAATACAAGTCGGGAAGAATGGGAAATCCTTAATAATCGCAAGGAGGATGACAACATAATTATAAAAGAAGCTGATAAAGGGACTGCTGTAGTAATCATGGACTCAGAAAAATACATAAACACTACCCAAATCCTACTTCAAAACAATACTTACTACGAAAAAAATCAACAACTACAATCAATCCAAGATAACGACCAAACTTTCTACTCTTATCCAACAAAGTTTAATGGGAAAGGAGAGAGATTACTTGACAAGATTTAACTGCAAAAATAGCAACTTTTATGGACTTCCCAAAATCCACTAAAGTGAAGCCATAAACGAATCGTGTAACAAATCAACTTCTGTAGTCATAAATATTCCACACTCAAGAGATCTCAAAATGAGGCCAATTGTGACCGGTCCCTCATGTGAGACACACAGACACAGTAACTTTATTGACGTCCTCCTCCTTAAACCTACTCTCGAACATATACC
>NC_042997.1:42351831-42406831 GCF_006345805.1 Octopus sinensis
GCCAACTACCCATGTATTTAGATTGCATACTGGCAAACTCGTCAGAGCGTCGGAAAGAGCATTCGTTCTGACTCTCAGCGCTCAGAGTTCAAATCCTACCTTTCATTCTTTCGAGCTCGATAAAAAAAAAAGGACCCGTTCAAGTCGGTGGACTGGTGGGACTGTGAGAATGTCGGACTGGCTACCTTGAAGTATTTAGACTTATCCTGTCGCCCACTTTATTACCACTACGTAACACTTAGGTAGCTTTAGCGGTGTTTATCCTGCAGCAAGTACTCAAACTAGTTCTCCGGTTTGAGGATCCCTCCGTCCTACCAATCTTGGCGGCCCTGTGACGAGTCAGGGAGCACTGCCTTCACTCCTCACTAAAAGACAAACATTCAGAGTATGTATGGAGGCATGTGGACTAGAGGTGAGGGTTCCATCTCATGAACGTATGAACGTTAGGATTTATATGTGTGTATATATATATATATATATATGCTTTCAGTGCGAATGTTTTTTATATGGCGCAAAGTTTACAATCCTGTAAATAATAATATGGTATTTTTATATAAGCTTATGGTGATCACCGTGCTATGACTAAGGAAAAAACTGAAAAGAAAGAAAGAAGTCGTGTCCACCTCGTCTTTGTGAGTTTTTTATTTTTGTATATTTTGGGACAATATATATACTGTAATACCTCGCCATATTACGGTTCACCTATTGCGGTTCACCTATCGGAGTTCACCTGTCGAGGTCCACCTATCGCGGTTCACCTGTTGCGGTTTATTATTTAAGCTTATGCCGATTCCTCTGTGGTATTGTCTTGCATGTATAATAAAATAATAAATGCAAATTATAAAAATAATAAAAAATATATGCAGTACAGTGCTGTTTCGACTTCGCAGATTTTCATCTATTGTAGGGGGTTTTGGAACGTAGCACCTGCGATCGACGAGGGTGGGCAGGGGACGTATGGCCCGTTGTCCCAGTCTTGGATGAACCTTGAAGCTAATGTTCAGGTCGTTTGGGCAAAGTTGACAGTATATTCTCCACATCGTACAAATGATGTACCGCTCACGGCGACGCTGGAGAGAGAAGAGTTTTAAGGCTTTAAGGCGATCCCAATAATCGAGAGCAGCCATGCCTTCAATTCGTTTAGTGAGTGCCCTCTGGGGTGATTCAATCCTCGAGATGTTTTGTCTTGTATGGGGAGACCACAGTGGGCAGCAATATTCGAGGAGAAAAGTGGTATGATGACACCTTGTTCTCTGGACCGGAAAGTTCTTAAGATCCATGAACTCATCCTACGAGCTATATCGACCTTATTGTTGATGTGGGCACTCCAACTGAGATCGTCATCAACAATTACACTCAGGTCTCTGATATTGTTAGAGGCTGTGAGCGGTTCCCCTGAAGGAAGAGAGTATGGCTGTTTTAGTGAGGAATTTCTTCCAAAATGCATCAGCTCAAATTTTCCCTCGTTCAGTTGCATTTTGTTTCTGTCTGCCCATTGACTCACAGCATATAGATCAGACTGGAGTTGAGTTCGGTCTGCTTCTTCATTGATGATTTGCTGGAGCTTAGTGTCATCAGCAAATATTTTCACTTTGCAGTAATGTACGACACTGGAAAGGTTGTTTATGTAAATTATAAAGAGTAACGGGCCCTGGGGGACACCGCTGGTGACTTTTGCTGGGCTTGAGTGGACTCCATCAACTACAACATGTTGTGTTCTATTCGCCAGGAAATACTTAATCCAGTGTAGAAGTTTTCCACGGATTCCATCATTTGCCAATTTTGAGAGTAGGATATTATGGTCAACCCTGTCGAACGCTTTACTGAAGTCAAGATATATGACATCAGAGTTCGAACCTGTTCCCAAGGCTTTGAGTATATCTTCAATGTGATGTAAGAGCTGTGTAAGACAGAATTTACAAAAAAGACAAAAGACGGGTGTGTAAACAACAAACAGATGTATTAGTCTAACGCTCGGGAAGTGAGAAAGTCTTTTACATTTCGAGCTTACGCTCTTCGACAGAAAGGAACACAGAAATAAACATATATGCATAAATTGGGGCAGGACATCACCAACTGTGTCAATAACATAAGACATGTAGACAAACGAGTTAAGTACCCAAAGAACGAGAGAAAATGGAAAACGGGGCAAATAAACACAGAGAAACGACCCTTCATCAGGTGTTGGCTGTCTATCTACTCCTCATTTCGAGCATTCAACGACAATATGAGTCTTCGAAGACAGTTGCTCCCATCAATTCTAAAATAAAATTTAGGATTTATGGAGGCTTAAAGTTGGGAACAAAAACAGGACAGAGGAGACATAGAAGGAAACCGAACGGAAGCAAACATGGAGGGTCGTTAGACGAGGACAAGAAGAAAATAGTGAACGCTGGGAGAAATATTTTCTTTGAAAAGAGAAATGATAGAAGAGAGAGAAAAAATGTCTGTTCTTTTGAACGTCCGTACAGGAAAAGAAAGATGGACACGTGAGGAAAAGAAAGATGGACGATGGTCACATGTGAGCAACGAGATAGAGAAAAAGAGGAGGGGAGACAGAGAGAATATATATTCGGTAAATAGACTGTACTTAAGGTGCCATGCACTCTTTCCTCAAGTGAATACCTCGTAGCATGAAACACTGCAAGGAAACTCAGAGTAACTGTCGACCACAACATAAGCTGGAGTGCCCACATAAACAGTAACATTGAAATGGGCGTGCTCCTGGATCCTCAGGATTTTCCGTTCTAGAGACGCTCTTACCATTATCCTTCAGTTCATCCATTATATATAGCGGTGTATAGGTAATGGATATACCAATTTACATATTAAACGCATTCCTGGAAGCTGGTACGTAAATACTAATGACTTGCAGGTAGCTGGTATTTCACTATGCAACCATAGTATACTATAAAGTATATTAAACGTGTTTGCATTATTTTCTAGGGTTATCTCTACAGATACAAAACGTAGTAACAAAAATCAGTGCTGGCAATAATTTCTATAGAATATCTGTAAAGATAACCTTAACAAATACTGAATACTGTTGTCCGCTGTGGTCTCCTTACACGAAACAAAATATTATAAAAACTGAAACAACTGAAACAAATAGGCGCAGGAGTGGCTGTGTGGTAAGTAGCTTGCTTACCAACCACATAGTTCCGGGTTCAGTCCCACTGCGTGGCATCTTGGCCAAGTGTCTTCTGCTATAGCCCCGGGCCGACCAATGCCTTGTGAGTGGATTTGGTAGACGGAAACTGAAAAGAAGCCCGTCGTATATATGTATATATATGTATATATGTGTGTGTGTGTGTGTGTATGTTTGTGTGTCTGTATTTGTCCCCCTAGCATTGCTTGACAACCGATGCTGTTGTGTTTACGTCCCCGTCACTTAGCGGTTCAGCAAAAGAGACTGATAGAATAAGTACTGGGCTTACAATGAATAAGTCCCGGGGTCGATTTGCTCGACTAAAGGTGGTGCTCCAGCATGGCCGCAGTCAAATGACTGAAACAAGTAAAAGAGAGTAACCCAGAGATCAATCAACTAAAAACAATTAGACATGGCAGGTCTTGACTCTGGGGATCAGCTCGAGAAGCTTAGACTTTATTCCCTCCAACGCCGCAGTGAACATTATTTGTATATGTGGAAAATATGAGTATTCCAACAGTATTGCTAAAATGATGTTGATAGCATCAATCTTAAATAAACACACACATACACACACTCATGGACATGCATACACACACAAACACTCACACACATGTTGTTGGTATTACTTTTATTCCGTCATTTCGATGGTTTCAAGAAAACGCTTTAGACACACCATCAATATTACAGCATAGATGTTGTCTACGTACATCTCGTCAGATAAACGTCTTAGAAAGTTATACACATATATGTGGAAGCACTCCGTCGGTTACGACGACGAGGGTTCCGGTTGATCCGAATCAACGGAACAGCCTGCTCGTGAAATTAACCTGTAAGTGGCTGAGCACTCCACAGACACGTGTACCCTTAACGTAGTTCTCGGGGATATTCAGCGTGACACAGAGAGTGACAAGGCCGGCCCCTTGAAATACAGGTACAACAGAAACAGGAAGTAAGAGTGAGAGAAAGTTGTGGTGAAAGAGTACAGCAGGGATCACCACCATCCCCTGCCAGAGCCTCGTGGAGCTTTTTATGTGTTTTCGCTCAATAAACACTCACAACGCCTGGTCTGGGAATTGAAACTGCGATCCTACGACCGCGAGTCCGCTGCCCTAACCACTGGGCCATTGCGCCTCCTATAAACATAAATAGGAGAATTTTATCTGGGTTTTGAAAATGCTCCTGAATCTCAAAATGTGTAGTCGTTTTTAAATTTTGTAATAGATTTATTCAAATACCAAATCGGTTTCGACAATTTTTTTCGTTTATCAATGGTAAAACAATAAATAAATAAGGGACTTACAAGAGAAAATTCGGAAAATCATATTCAAACGATCAAATGTTCAGATGTTCAGAGAAATTTCAATGAGTTTCACATAATAGACAGTAATATAAGTTTCAAATGTTAGGCTTAGGAGGGGGGGGGCGAAGAGAGGCAATAAGTATGAGTGGAGGAGAGATAAAAAGGAAAGAGTTGGAAAAGAAGGACTAAAGGGAAGAGAAGGAAAGAAGGGGTAGTGAGGAAGGAATAGAAAGAATAGAGGAGAGGAGGAATAGAAAAAGGGATAAACTATGACCGAAATCAAAGAATTAGTGTATGCAATCGGGTCATCAGACTCAAACACATTTGGATTGTCTTCAGATCAAATACTATCCAAGTATTGTGTTAAAATTTCATATATTGTCAACTTAAATCTTATTTATGCCTTGTCTTGTATGTCACTGTAAAAACCAGTATAACTGGAGCACAGCCATGGATTTACAATATAGAATGGTGATGAACTCTAACCTTGGGCCCTGTCACAAGAATACGCGGAATTCTTTACTAATCTAAACAATATTGTTAGCCTCGTGTATTAACTAACAGAGAGCTTATAAGGTATTTTGCCTGGATTGATAAATCCCTCTTTAAAAACTTTACATATGTATGCATGTATGTATGTATGTATGTATATTCCACGGGCTCGAAATCAAAATAATGAACATAGATAAATTGGAATTTAATAATGAATTGGAAATACTTAATGATTAATCATTACGGTTTTAGTCTTGCCCGCCACTGCCTGCGTTGCTTATTCGGGTGGCTTATTCGGGTGGCGTATCTCTGATGTGTGTGATTCATTATTTTATTTCGGAAACAAAGCAGTGAGCTGGGGGGGAATCGTCGGACGAAATACTTAGCAGCATTCTTTCCGGCTTTACGTTCTTTGCTTTTTATTCTTTCGGGGTCGATAAAATGAGTACCAGTCGAGCACTGGGATCGATGCAATCGATGCAATCTTCCTCCCCCGAATTTCAGGCCTGGTGCCTATAAGTGGAAAGCATTATATTATGTCAACATAGGCGGCGAGCTGACAGCATCGTTAACACGTCGGACAAAATGTTTAGCGGACATTTCTCCTGTTCCATTACGTTCCACCGAGGTTCAGTTTTCCTTTCAAGCTCTCTGGGCCGATAAAATAATTACCAGTCAAGTACTTGGGTCGAAATGCTGGCCTCTCCCCACTAAAACATTACTGGCCTTGTGCTAAAATGTTGAAGCGATTATATTACGTGAATATATAATAATAATAATAATAATAATAATAATAATAATAATAATAATAATAATAATAATAATAATAATTGTGTACAGTGCTCAGGTGCACTACAACTCATCTAAAATGTATATATAATCAGGTGTAGTTTCGGCGGATTTCGGAAAGCATGAGAGCCTTAAAGGATGCAGTGTCATGGCAGTCAACAACTGACGCAGGCAGTTTGTTCCATGCTTCAGCAACTCTGAGCGTGAAAAAATGTTTCCGAAAGTCATGGGAGCTGTGTTGTTTTCTGACTTAGTAGGCATGTCCACGTGTGTTAGACACATGGAGATCAAAAAGGTGTTATATCTTCATTATATTACGAATGCGAGCGAGGTGTATATATGTAAGAGGGATTTCTTTTTCTATTTTGAATGTCATCATAGCGAGTATATTACCCTTTGGTACTTCTTATGGGACAGTAAAATTATAGTTGTATTTATAGAGTTAATGCCTTCTGTGAATTAATATTCACTGCGCAGACATGCTCAGACATGCCTATCAGGAAGTTCAGTATAGGGATTAAGTTAAGTATGGTGAGACATCGGAAATAATAAATGACCATAGTTATCTGGAAGGATTAGAGCATATTAGCTGGTGTTTACTGGATATTTCTGATTTTATCTACCTAGATATACTGACGCCACAGGAATTAAATTCTATGTCGATGAACCAACAAGTAAGCTTCTACGCGGACACCCCGCTTACTAAAAATAATAGCCAATATTCACCTAATTGCACACAAGCATCTTACAAACCGTAAAAATTCACTGGATTCTGTAATCCGAGATATCTTTAGTCTGGAAAAAAGAAAAGATTAGATGGTCTAGGATAGAGTGTCTTCGATCATTGGTCTGCTTAATCAAGGCTGACCTGAATCTAAACAACAATAACTGAAGAGGCTGCCACAACAATATGTCAGATAGTAGTAGTAGTAGTAGTAGTAGTAGTAGTAGTAGTAGTAGTAGTAGTAGTAGTAGTAGTGGTGGTGGTGGTGGTGGTGGTGGTGGTGGTGGTGGTAGTAGTAGTAGTAGTAGTAGCAGCAGCAGCAACAGTAGTAGCGGATGAAACCTTTGAACCACTCAGGTGACAACCCTCCAATCCATGGGTCTATTTGGGTAGTCGTTGCTGATGAGGGTCTTACGAAGTTGGAGTACAAATCCTAACTCAAACTCTTTTTGTCGCTTTTTACGACACGCAGAGGAAATGTTGAGTGTATTCTTTGACAGGCCGGCCCCACACAGCTTTTATATATGAAAGACGCTTCAAATATATATAGGAAAGGAAAACAAAAACGTTTTGATGTTCAGGGTTTTCTCATAATCATTGTCGAGATAACATCAAAAATTCCTGTTGAGAATCGAAACCCGAAAACGAATTTGGTCCACCCATGACGAATTTGGTTTACCCATAACTTATTGGATGAGAACAGCAGAATCTAATTATCTAATTGATTTATTCACACCAAATTTTCGTTGTTGAGATGGAGAAAAAATTTTAAAATGTCTGCAGTGTAAGCATTCTATCATTATAGTTCCATTACCGTAAGAACTTTCAAACGTAGCACTTAAAACTAACAAAACGCTCATTGATTATACTCTTGACGGTTTTCTCGTGATTTATGTAATATATATATATATATTATATATATATATATATATATATATATATATATATATATTACATAAATCACGAGAAAACCGTCAAGAGTATAATCAATGAGCGTTTTGTTAGTTTTATATATATATATATATATATATATATATATATATATATATATATATATATATATATATATCACCATCTTTTGAAAATAAATTACCCAGTGTGTCTTTTCCTAAAGATATGTAAGAATAATTTTGGTTTATTTATTTATTTAATTTTGTCAGTTGAGCGACCGAGGAGAAAGAATTTTTCATTTGTTAACCGGAAGTAAATTTGGTTGTTTTTGTTGTTGTTGTTTGACTCCATATCAGCTCTGTTTGAGCAGACCGATCATCCTGCATTTATTTTTTTATTTTTTGTACATCAGAGACTACGTTGTTCCATATCTCCATTTAAAACGGCAGAGTGTGTGATTTGCAAGAGATTTGGTTGTTATTTCCAGCAGATCCAGAGACCATGCAGAAGCTCCCGATATGCATTGTTATCACCTTACATGGGGGATATCATTGTAAGGCATCGTCCATGTAGCAAGCAGACCGAGTGATACTTTCGCCTGTCAAAAAACAGCAAGCTCTCTCTCTCTCTCTCTCTCTCTCTCTCTCTCTCTTACCGTTTTTACATCACTCCTTCATGTAAGCGCAGGTGTGAAGTATGACTTGCTTTGGGTCTCTAACAGGTAGTGGGGAAAAGATGTGCCCGTGTCACGATAACATATCCTGAGACCCCCTTTGGTCATGAATGGTCATGGAATTGTAACTAGAAAGTTACCCTCCGCGGCACAAGTCCGGGCAATGTTTGTTTATGGAAGACCAGCAGTACTCCATGCTTCCCCTCTCCACGCCACCCATGTTATCCAAGGGAAAGGCAAAGGGGCCGATGCAACTTGGCACCTGTGACATCGCAACTCATTTCTACAGCTGGAGTAGCGTGAAATAAAGTACCTTGCCCAAGAGCACAACATACAGCCCGGTCCGAGAGTCGAACTCACTACCTCATGACGATGAGGCCGACGCTCTAATCACTGAGCCATGCACTTTCAAATATACTTACATTGGCTCGATTATAATTAAGATGAGGATATGCTATGCTAAACTATGCTCACTTGAGGGATTATGTACGTGGTCGCGCTACCTGCTAGAAATAACCATCAAATCTTATACAGGTGAACTATATAGTCTTTTAAATGGACATATTTATTGGGCAATGTAATTGCTGATATACAAGACGATGGAATGTTCGCCGCGGGAGTAATTTTGACAATAAGTCTACTCAATTCGGACTTATCTGGAGGCTAAACCAAAAGCAACAATAACGTATTTACTGCTAGCTAATGAGAGCTATTGTTGCTGTTATTGCTTTGTCCCAAGTCAGATACAATTAAGTAGGCCGGTGACCAAAAGACTTTGAAGCTGTCATCTTCCCCTCTGTTTCTGGAGTGGGATGGTTATCAGATTCAGTGTGTCTGGGACAATAGAGTAAGATGGAATTTGAAGGAGATTATGTTGCTGTTTTTATCAGGTTGAGAGACCGCGCAGGGTTGATTTCATTTTTTTTGGTGTAACTCATCAGTCGATGGTTTGTATACCACCATCGACACTTCGGTGCTGGGATACCAAGCAACGACTTTTAATCTGGCGGTGAGTCTCCCTATAGACATAAGCAGTTGCAACTTCAATTTACCCAGTTATTGTTATTTCTCATAATAGTAGAAATGTGTAAGAGAAGAACATTGATAACAGCACAGTTATGGTTGTTAATGTTGTATAAAAACATTAAATGAGTACTATATGTGCATTTGAGTGATATAATTTATCAAGTTAGCATTCTCCATTGTCAACCCTGTCGCCTCGGCCATAAATCTGAGATCTATCGCCCCGAATACAAAACAGAAGAAAACTGAACATTAATCATTAATGGACAATAGATGTTTGTACCAGTCGCTTTTGAGATTCATTCTCCTCGGTCCCAGACTATTGCTCTCCTCTGTCAAATTAGGATGAAAGGGTCACACCAGAGAAAGGAGGCCTCATGAAATGGATTGATTCATACAACGGATATCACTGGCTGTTCTTCGCAGCAATGCTTTGTCCGTAGGGTGTAACTAAGTTAAGCTGCACAGTACTTGTTGTGACAGTTCACTTCTGTTTTTTTTTTTTTTTATGATGTCTACATATAATTTTTGCTTTGAATTATATCTTAGATATTAAAATATCTCTCTGCGTGTGACATTAGGTCGTATGTCTGACGTCAATTTCTATGACACTTGATTTGAAGTAGAAAATTACTTTTTATTTTCAGAAAGCAAAAAGAAGATTGCTTTCACTTTTTCTCGTAGGTAATAAAAACAGGTTCAATTGACATCTCAATTTTTAGTGTTAAATTGTACAGTGGGAAGTTGGTAGAATCGTTAGCACGCTGGGGGGAAAAGCTCAATGACACTTTGCTTTCATCTTTTCAGGGTCAATAACAGAAGTACCAGTTGAGCGTTGGGGGTCAATGTAATCGACTAAATGCTTTGCTTTTCATCCTTTCGAGGTCGATACTTCTAAATACCAGTCGTACATTGAGGTCGATCAACTTGGTCCCTCTCCCAAAATTGCTGGTCTTGTTCCGAGATTTGAAGCCAATTATTACCATAAAAAATGTCATAAAAACTAGACTATTCTACCAAATAAAGTAATTTCTCATTTAATACAATTTTCCTTAAATATCTCTTATATGTCTGGAAGATACCAGTTTCCCCATAAATCTGCATAGAGAATGCAAACTCAAATATTGTATTTCAATGGAAGAGTTTCACTTTTTGGTTCAATAATATTTCACCTCTTTTAAAATAATTACTCTAGAAAATATTGGCACATTCATTTAAATAAGAAACTTCAAAGCATGAGTTTACTTACGGGACTTAACCACTGGAAGTGTAGCCCGTAAAATTACAATTTTAATTTTTAGTAGGTTTTGTTTTTCTCTCGTCTGCTTCTCATCCATATAACTTTGTTTTCTGATGTGTAATAACACTTTTATTTTCTCAAGCCAATATATTCTGTTTGTTAGACGGCGAGCTGGCGGAATCGTTAGCAAAATGTTTAGCGGTATTTCGTCCGATTTTACGTACTGAGTTCAAATGCCGCCTGGGTCAACTTTGCCTTTTATCCACTCGAGGTTTCGAGGTCGATAAAATAAGTACCAGTTGAACACTGGTCTTGTGCCAAAATTTGAAACCAATATTTTCTGTTTGGAAAACCATCGTAATGTTCGTGAAGCCAAAATATTTGCATTTCTGGCGCAAATTATTTATTTCATTCTTTTATTCATTTACTTGTTTCAGTCGTTTGACTATGGCCATGTTGGAATACCACCTTTTAGTCGAAGAAATCGACCCCGGGACTTATTCTTTGTAAGTCTGGTGCTTATTCTATCGGTGTCTTCTGCCGAACTGCTAAGTTACGGGAGCATGAACACACCAACTTCGATTGTCAAGTGATGGCGCAGGACAAACACAGACACAATTACACACACATCATAAACATATACATTTATACAACGAGCTTATTTCAGTTTCCGTCTACCAAATCCACTCACAAGGCCTTGGTCGGTCCGAGGATATAGTATAAAGGTGCCACGCAGCAGGACTGAACCCAGAACCATGAGATTGGGAAGCAAGCTTCTTATCACACAGCCACGCATGCGCCTATTTATTTATTTTGTAATTCTTGTTTTATGTTTATGAAGTAATTCCTTTGTGTTGCGAAACCAATATATGTCTGTGTTCCTTCTAATTTCAATTACTTAATGTAAAAACGTAAACTGAAATTAGATGTTACCTTTAATACACTTTGAACTCAGTCTTAATCAATGAAAGTATAAACAACTTTCTTCTGGTCTGTTTATTCAATATTTTTAGCTTCTGTTCCAACAGAGACATTGAAACATTTTAGAAGCTTTCTTTGAAGACAGTATCACGTCACAGATATATCAGTTTATCGATCAATTTCCAGATGATAGCCAGTTGCAAATAATAGTCCTTTTTACTTTAGGCACAAAGCCTGAAATATTGGGGGAGGGGGATAGTCGACCCCAGTGATTGACTGGTACTTATTTTATCGTCCCTGAAAGGATGAAAGGCAAAGTCGACCTCGACAGAATTTGAACTCAGAACGTAAAGACAAACCGCCAAGCATTTTGCTCGACGTGCTAACAATTCTGCCATCACGCTGTTCTAACGTTTCAAACAATATTAATTTGTTTTCATTTGGCACCAGGCTATAATTCACAAACGTATAAAAAAGCTACAGGCAAACTGCGACCCACTGGATTTTCTGAATGGCCCACTTGATGATAAATTACTTTAAATATTTTTAGTAGTGCAGCCTGTCTCTTGACGAGAACATGTCTCATGCAGACTGCTTCTCGAAAAATGTAGGCCATGCATGGTAAAGCAGATTTGATTATGTTGTTGGTCTCGACAGAATGTAAAGCAGATTGGAATTGCAAACGTCAGTGGGTGAAATTTAAATGGTCTAAAATAATTACACAGACTTCAGTACACAACCTTATAAGTAAAAATTATATTAACACTCTACATGAAGAAATATCGGGTTGTCCAGAAAGTACGTGCCGATTTATAGTAGCTTACCTTTCGACTTATTTTAGAACATGGTTGAGTCCATGAAATAGGATTTGACGACACCTCCATTTAGAGCACAGTTTAAGCTATCTTTTTCGTGGAGGAAGGTTTATGTTCCTATAACCAGTGTTAATTCTGTAACCCTTTAAAATGGAAGATAAGAAAGTTCATTTTCGGCACGTGATGCTTTGGGAACCAAACAAAAATTGCTGCGGCTCGGCTGGGGTGTGTTACCCTACCCTCCATATTCACCAGATATTACTCCTTCGGATTTCCACTAATTCAGGTCTCTGCAGAATAGTCTTAATGGTCTTAATGTAGAATAGTCTTCAACCAATCAATGACGTCTATTTAGGTGAAAACATTCTGTGCCGTATGAATATGTCCCTCGTTTAAGAAACAGATTGGGTTTATTTACATTTCTGAAGAAAAAAAGATACCCTTCCCTCCACCCCTAACCCTAACCCTAACTAACCCTAACTAACCCTAGCTAACCCTAAATCTAAAACATTGAAATGCAATAGATCGATACTAGGGTCATAATTATGGGTGACAATATCATATGACACCGCTAGAAAAAACTGCCGTTCAAACCGAAAAGATCCCTATATTATTCAATATAGCTTCCCATTGTTAAAGATGAAAAGATGAGATTTGGCTGCTATTTCAAGCAGGCCGAGTTCTAACGAGAAGCTAATTTTGAGTAAGTCATATATGACAATACCAAAATACTAGACATACTCGTATTGCTTAACTGACTGGCAGTAGGACCAACATAATGGCTACAAAACTGATGTTGTTGTTGTTGTTGTAGTAGTAGTAGTAGTAGTAGTGGTAGTAGTAGTGGTGGTGGTGGTGGTGGTGGTGGTGGTAGTAGTAGTAGTAAAGTAGTAGTAGTAGTAGTAGTAGTAGTAGTAGTAGTAGTAGTAGTAGTAGTAATAGTAGTAGTAGCAGCAGCAGCAGCGGTAGCGGTGATCATCGTCGTTATTGTTATTGTTGTTGTTGTTGCTATAACTTCGTATGCATCTTTATGTTGCTAAGTTGTTAAAATGTCATATTAACAATGGCCGCCGTTACCGAGTCACGTGAGATCTTTTTCGCTATTTCAATGGCTGACATAATCAGTCGATACTTCTAATAACGTTTGTCTCTAATTATAATAATCGCACCATATATAGAATGACAGTTTTATTGAGCGACAAATGAATTGATAAACTTTACTAGTTTATAATAGCACGCGCGCGCGCACATACATAACTAGACAGATAATGCAGTGTACACTATACATGCATACTTACAATCGGGCTATTACATCCACATCTATAATCATAAATTCTGTACACATACCTTTGCTTGTCGGAATGGTTAATTAAAATACCAGTGCAGTACTGGAGTCGATTCTCTCCCCCACTCACAACCACCACCACCACACCTCACGCTCTCACATTTTCTCTCACTTTCTGGAATAAACCGGCTATATTCAGACCTGAAAAAGGATGGGCCCCGCATACACACACACACACACACATTGATGCATACCGATATACATACATAGGCGGCGAGCTGGCAGAAACGTTAGCACGCCGGGCGAAAAACTATGCAGTATTTCATCTGCCGCTACGTTCTGAGTTCAATTTCCGCCGAGGTCGACTTTGCCTTTCATCCTTTCGGGGTCGATTAAATAAGTACCAGTTACGCACTGGGGTCGATATAATCGACTTAATCCATTTGTCTGTCCTTGTTTGTCCCGCCTGTGTTTAGCCCCTTGTGGGTAGTAAAGAAATAGATATACATACATAGAAAAGCAAATCATTCACTCGTGTACAAAAGAGACATGCACACACACACACACACACGTACTATCAAATAATGTCGAAATAATCACACTTACTTATATGCAAACATGCTCTCACATATATGTTCGCATGACCAGTTTGAGTTTTGCCAGACTATTGTAAGATCACCTAGGAGGTATTTGCAGTGCATGTGGAGAGAAATAACTCACCATTAACCACCTAAATGAATAACAAAGCGATAGGAAAATATCAACGATCTCCCTCACAGAATCGGGCATTTAGATTCTATAATTATGTACAAGATGAATATTAATTTCAAACACATTAGCTTAGAAAATGAAAATTATTAAAATGAATGGAGACTCTCCGCTTCAGGATCTGTGGGGAAAATTAATAACTTTAAAGCATGGTCTCAAGATGATCAAAGAAAATCTTCTATATAAAAAAGAAAACACCTTTATCGATCTAGCATTTAGTACAGCTTTATTTCTAACCCATAATTTGTATGCCAGTGGTGGTTGAAAGAAAACAATACTTCTGTAAAAAGAACCCCTTTCTCAAGATCTAGAGGAAGTGGCTCCTTAAGATCTTGAGGGAGGGGTTCTTTTGTTAGATCTAGAATAAAAAGAAGGATTTAAACTATATTGACAGTAAAATATGCATCATAATTCACTCTAACTGTATCTAAACTCCTCGGGAAAGCTGCACAAATATAAAATACCATAAAGAGATTTAATAGTTGATGCCGATGCTCTACAATAGTCATTGGCAAACTGCGGCCCGCAGGACTTTCTCAATGATATGCCAACAAAAAAATTATCTTGAATTAAAAATTATTATTATTATTATTTTTTTTTTTAGTGCAGCCTGACTGATGATGATCCGTGTTTCATTCGGCGCTCATCTCGTTAAAGTTGCCTATGTCGTCTGCTCCACAGAAAGACTCTCGTGTATATTTAAAAGAATGATAGAAAACCAGATTGACATAACAAATTCGCTTACCATATCACAGACAAATCTTGTCGCCAAGAATAAAAAGAAAAAGATTTCTGATTTGTTATTTGCTTTAGCATTAAGGATGTTTTACATAGTCTATCTCAATCGAGTTCTCTAATAACATTACGATTCTTTCAAAGTAGCGACTAATGAGCTGCAAGTAAAAAGAAGTTTGGAGAAATACTCTTTTTTACTCTTTTTACTCTTTTACTTGTTTCAGTCATTTGACTGCGGCCATGCTGGAGCACCGCCTCTAGTCGAGCAAATCGATCCCGGGACTTATTCTTTGTAAGCCCAGTACTTATTCTATCGGTCTCTTTAGCCGAACCGCTAAGTGACAGGGACGTAAACACACCAGCATCGGTTGTCAAGCAATGCTAGGGGGACAAACACATACATATATATATATATATATACATATATACGACAAGCTTCTTTCAGTTTCCGTCTACCAAATCCACTCACAAGGCATTGGTCGGCCCGGGGCTATAGCAGAAGACACTTGCCCAAGATGCCACGCAGTGGGACTGAACTCGGAACCATGTGGTTGGTTAGCAAGCTACTTACCACACAGCCACATATCTACTAATTAATCTTCGTCACTGGTTGACCATCGTGTTCTAGTATACGTATCGTTTCTACTTTCCCTTTCTCGTTTGTTTTCCCTTTGTTCTCGGCGACCGAGAAAACCGATCCATGCACGAAACATACGTTCGCGCATGATGTTCGCACAAAGATGGATTCGGTTGGCTGGCCAGTTTTTCGTCTTTGTCGATTGTCCCCTGCGGAGTTGGTGTTCAAAACGTTCTGCAGTGATCGAGATGGTTTGACGCCATCGTATTAATTTAATTAATAAAGGTGTGCGGTTTGGAGTAACCGAGAAAGAGGAGGGGGGGGGAAAGAAAGAATGAATGAAGTGGGAAATACTCCGACAGTCGGCTTCATTCAAAACAATCATTTGATACTATTCACTCACTCACGGATGTTGAAATCGGTATGTTCAATATAATACTGGCTGTCCTTTGAAGCTCACACAAAGACCTGGTCAACAAAGCTCAATGATTGTCTCCGATGTTAAACTTCTTTCAAAGGGAATATATCAAGTAGTCAGTCTGCTTCTGTTTAATTTGCTACGAAGTACACTAAACATTCCTTCAACAAAAACCGTTATTGTTGTCATCGTTGTTTAGCTTCAGGTCAGCTATGGTCAGTTTGGTCCTATGACGAGAAGCATTTTAATCCTGACAGTCATGTCTTTTTATATAATACAGACAATATCATTCGATGTATTCTTCTTTATTTAAGGCTCCGCGGAAGGATTTGATGGAGATTTGGCTGTTATTCCATCAGATCGAATGACCGTGTGCATGCGTCGAAAATCATGTTCTACAGAAATCTTGGCATTCAATAGAAGCCTACACAGTAATTAATGGAGGCGCAATGGCCCAGTGGTTAGGGCAGCGGACTCGCGGTCATAGGACCACGGTTTCGATTCCCAGACCGGGCGTTGTGAGTGTTTATTGAGCGAAAACACCTAAAGCTCCACGAGGCTCCGCAGGGGATGGTGGTGATCCCTGCTGTACTCTTTCACCACAACTTTCTCTCACTCTTACTTCCTGTTTCTGTTGTACCTGTATTTCAAAGGGCCGGCCTTGTCACTCTCTGTGTCACGCTGAATATCCCCGAGAACTACGTTAAGGTTACACGTGTCTGTGGAGTGCTCAGCCACTTACACGTTAATTTCACGATTAGGCTGTTCCGTTGATTCGGATCAACCGGAACCCTCGTCGTCGTAACCGACGGAGTGCTTCCATCACACAATAATTAGTAGTACTGACTTCTACAAGATGGGAAGTATATGATCATTTATATCACCACCACCCCCATCCCCCAGTACTTGGCTGGTACGATTTTTGATTAATAAGTACTTCAATAAGGATCGATCTAATCAAATGTATCCTTAACTCTAGAGTAGTGACCTTCTACCAGTGTTAAAAATCAACTGATATTAAATTTATTTAGCAAGCAGAAAATTTATTTAGCAAGCAGAAAAAGCTTTTCATTAGTTTTCTTCATAATTCGATCAGAGCTGAAAGGAGCGTAGTTAAATACTATTGTAAGGTAACTACGAGTAACTTCAGATCCTTAGTTGAAGATGTATATTACCCTAGGAAAGCTGTTTGAAAAAGTATACGTCTTAACCTCTATTTATACCATCACCCTAAAATTATAAGGACATTTAAGCTTTGTGAACAATAAACTTATATTACAAGAAGATAAGGCGGCGAGTTGGCGGAACCGTTAGCACGCCGGGCAAAAATGCTAAGCAGCATTTCATCCGTCTTTACGTTCTGAGTTCAAATTCCGCTGATATCGACTTTAACTTTCATCCTTTCGGGTTCAATAAAATAAGTACCAGTTGAACATTGAGGTCGATCTAATCGACCTTATCCGTCCCTCGAAATTGCTGGCCTTGTACCAAAACTTGAAAGCAATATTAAAAGAGGATAATCTGTCTAAACTTTATCCAATGGTAGATATTTGCGAATGAAATGCATAGTTTTAGAAAGAAAAAAGTTTGAAAAAAGGTAGAAAACGTAGATTTAAAAGGTATTTCTCAAAGCACTCGTACTTTATCACGCATTTCATGGACGAAATAAATTGTTTTACTTTGCTGTAGATAAGTTGTCTCGAGTTGTATGATAAGTTGATTTTCGACACATTAATTTATTTTTATCAAGTGTCAAAAGTCCAACATCAGAAAAATTTCATAGACACAACCCAGCAACTATTTGTTTAAATTATTTCACTCCACCTTACAGATTGTTTGTAAGCGATATTTTGTTGAAAAATGTGCTGTTATCAGTCAGAGGTGGGCTTCGCATGTTAGAAATTCTTCGTTTGCATTATTAAAACAATTCAGTTCAACTGTATTCTGAATAGTTATTATCTCTCTAAATTGTCTCTATCTCCCGCCCTCGTTCACACACACAAACACACCCACAGTACGTGCACATAAACACGATACTTTTCTTTTATAAAGTGTTAATGAGGGTTCGGATTACATGACCACAACCTGTTCACATTGTATGCAAGAGTAGAGAAACAGGAAAATTCGGCTTATTTTTCTATAGTATATTTGTCATCTGTCCATTAAATAGAGTATAACTAAGAAATGTAAAACAATAGTCTTCACACAATACATACATACATACATACATACATACATACATACATACATACATACATACATACATACATACATACACACACACAAATATTTATATACACAGGGTGCGGGAGGTATTTGAGGACACATTCGGTAATTTAATAAACCAAATGTATCTTATCTTTTACTTGCTGCAGTCATTGGACTGCAGCCATACTGTGGCACCGCCTTGCGTTAAAGGGTTTCAGTTGAACAAATCGATCGTAGTACTTTTTTTAAGTCTGAAACTTATTCTACAAGTTTTTTTGGGGGGTTTTTTTGCCGAACCGCCAAGTTGCGAGGACGTACACAAAACACCGGCTGTTATGTGGAAGTGGTGGTGGTGGTGGTGGTGGGCAGACACAAATGCAGACACGCAAACACACACACAACACATATACTTATTTATATATTTATATATATATATATATATATATATATATATATATATATATATATACATATGTATATATATATATATATATATATATATATATATATATATATATATATATATATATATATACATATGTATATATATATATATATATATATATATATATATATATATACATATGTATAAATATACACATTTACATACACACATACATGCACACATACATACATATATATATACATACATACATATACATATACATATACATATATATATATATGTGAAAAGGTTGAATTATATTCCATCCTTTACTTTAGAGGGTTCCAAACGGCGATTTCTAACAATGATTCTTCATATTTAGCTGGTAGCTGAATGGCGTAAGATTTTTGCGAATATGAAATTATTACCTGTATATATGGCGTGTTATGAGAATTTATGGAAAAGTATCGCGTTTAACTAATATGTTAAAAATGGAGAAGAGAAGATGTTAAAATTTGAAAAAAATGCATTATTAAAACAAATTAGTTCAACTGTATTCTGAATAGTTATTATCTCTCTAAATTTTTCTATCTCATTCACACACACAAACAAACCTACAGTACATGCATTTAAATGCGATACTTTTTCTTTTATAAATTGTTAATGAGGGTTCGGATTACATGACCACAACCTGTTCACATTGTGTGCAAGAGCAAAGAAAATTCTCTATGATTCTTACATATACTTATATATATATATACATATATCTCTACACATAGATACACACGCACACACCACCGCGCGCGCATACACACACACACACACGCACGCACACGCGCGCACACACACACACACACACACACACACACACACACACACACACACACACATATATATATATATATTATATAGAGGGCATTATTACACATAAATGCCACACGCTAGGAGGGACTTTCAAAGTCATTACTACCAAAAATAAACGAATCGTACCGAATGCAGCTCTCGAAGCAAGACATTTAAAAACAGAATTTAGTTCCAGATCACCTGTGATTTCGCAATTAACGTATTATCTACGTCTTTTGTTCATCAGTGAAACATATTCAAAACATATCAAAAATAAACAAAACCAACATACCCGGCGGTATGTATATATACGACGAGATTCTTTCAGTTTCTGTCTCCTCACAAGACTTAGGTCAGCCCGGGGCTACAATGCTACAATAGAAGATACTTGCTCAAGGTGCCACAGTAACCTCTTGGCGCAAATGAAACAGTTTTCCTGTGTCTTTGCAGACAGGAAATGGCATTTCACCAGCATGTACGACTTGTATTGAACGGTCGAGTGCACCATAGATATGATCGCCTGCTCCAACACTTGAGGCTCGTTGACGATAAACCTCATTAATTTTCCGAGGTCGCCATCGCCAATGTTTTGAATTCGTTGGATGAATTGCGCTAAATATTTTTTTTTTTTTCTCTTCGATACAATTGAAACATTCTCGCCAGATACCTCCGTTTACATCCGATCTTTGAATACATAAGATCTTACAACATTTAAAAAGTTTAAAACTTCTAAAACGCGGTGTTTCGCACACATAGCAATAGTAACTGTGATCGCATGTCTTTTTCATTTCTTGTGTTAGCATTTTATCTACCATAGGGATCTGAAAGAAATATAAACCTTTTCTATTTGAAGAGAGTAGTTAATATACTGATAAATTAACTGTGTGTGTATATATGTGTGTGTGTGTGTGTGTGTGTGTGTGTGTGTGTGTGTGTGTGTGTGTGTGTGTGTGTGGTGCGTGCGCGTGTGTGTGTGTGTGCGTGTGTGTGTAAATACAAGCAATTGCAGTGTGGAAGGTGTTTATAAGCCATTTAAAAACACAAAACCGTTAGATTCACTTCAACATTTAAATTTAATTTGCCAAAATATTTTCGCCGCTTTGAGACTGCGGCCTGATCACTGACAAAATTCGTGCTGCAATTGTCTTTGTTTCATCACACGATCTCAGATCAGGCCACTTGCTATGCAAGTACATCTCCGTAATATGTGTGTGTGTGTGTGTATGTATGTATGTATGTATGTATGTATGTATGTATGTATGTATGTATGTATGTATGTATGTATGTATGTAGTATGTCTATGTATGTACATATATACCGTGTTTTAACGTGTATAAGGAACCCAAGTGTTTAAGGAATCTCCTAATTTGGTGTATTAAAATTTGGAAAAAGGTTTTGTAAGGGATTACAATACTATCACGTATAAGAAACTCCTATATTTTTTAACCTAATTTTTGACAAAAGGGGTTCCTTATACAAGTTTATGTGGTACATATATATATATATTATATTATATAATATATAATATATATATATATATATATATTAATATATTATATTATATATATCTATATATATATACATTACTACATATACATATAATATACATAAATATATATATATATATATTAATGTGTGCAAACACAGTTTACATTTTTTTAGAAGCGTTGAGATGTATTGAAATATACAGATATGGAAATATTTTATTCTCAAAAGCATAATATAATAATAATAATAATAATAATCCTGAATAACATAAATAAGATAGAACATCCTTATACTGCAGAAAATTTGTTAGCGGCCAGCCTACGACTCGAACTCACATCTCTGTGATTACCGGTACAGTACTTTACATATATATAAAATATAAAATGGGACAAGAACGCAAAACATCCGGACAGCTAGGTGATACAAAAAGGGACAACAAAACATCCAAATAGACGATACAAGGAAAACAAGGACGGGTCATTCGAAGCTTTCTTTCCTCGGTCAAGCACGTCTACTTTGGGACATTTCATCACAAAAGTGCTCCATAAACATTAAATGTCCAACGATAAATCACAACGTTCATAGCTATGCCATTAGCCTACACAATTACGAAGAAACTTGTTTTAAATTGTTATTTTTAGATTCCAACAATATACTTCTTCTCATCACACTGACCCAGTTTTCATCTTTACTGATTACTGTGGGGTTTTTTTCTATTCTTTATTGTATTCCATCTTGTTTTGATCTCATGGTATGAAGGCATCGTGAGGACATTCACTTACAGTTGACAATGCAATTACTTATATCTTCAGGTTCGGTTTTGCATAAAATACATACATTATCAGCTGTTACTATAGTGCTTTTGTTGATTAGGTACAGGGGTACCATAACAAATTTATGGCTACCTTATAAAACATACAAGTACTTTTTAAAACTTTTTAAAGTACATAGGTAGATTTAGCAGAATATTCTACAAACGTCTATAAACATCTACGGTACGGGCGTGGCTGTGTGGTAAGAAGTTTGCTACTCAACCACACGGTTTCGGGTTCAGTCCCACTGCGTGGCACCTTAGCAAGTGTCTTCTACTGTAACCTCTAGATGACCAAGCTTTGTGAGTGAATTTGGTCGATGGGATGACGGTGACTGAAAGAAGGCCGTCGTGTGTGTGTGTGGTGTGTGTGTGTGTGTGTGTGTGTGTGTGTGTGGTGCGTGCGCGTGTGTGTGTGTGTGCGTGTTGTGTAAATACAAGCAATTGCAGTGTGGAAGGTGTTTATAAGCCATTTAAAAACACAAACCGTTAGATTCACTTCAACATTTAATTAATTTGCCAATATTTTCGCCGCTTTGAGACTGCGGCTGATCACTGACAAAATTCTGCTGCAATTGTCTTTGTTTCATCACACGATCTCAGATCAGGCCACTTGCTTGCAAGTACTCCCGTATATGTGTGTGTGTGTGTATGTATGTATGTAGTATTTGTATGTATGTAGTATGTATGTATGTATGTATGTATGTATGTGTATGTATGTATCTATGTATGTACATATACCGTGTTTTACGTGTATAAGGAACCCAATGTTTTAAGAATCTCCTAATTTGTGTATTAAAATTTGGAAAAAGGTTTTGTAAGGGATTACAATACTATCACTTATAGAAACTCCTATATTTTTTAACCTAATTTTGAAAAAGGGTTCCTTATACAAGTTAGAATGTGGTACATATATATATATATATATATATATATATATATATATATATTATATATATATATATATATATATATATATATATATATATATATAATATATATATATATATATATATACATACATATACATATACATATACATACATACATATATATATATATATTATGATGTGTGCAAACACAGTTTACATTTTTTTTAGAAGCGTTGAGATGTATTGAAATATACAGATATGGAAATATTTTATTCTCAAAAGCATAATAATAATAATAATAATAATAATAATAATCCTGAATAACATAAATAAGATAGAACATCCTTATACTGCAGAAAAATTTGTTAGCGGCCAGCCTACGACTCGAACTCACATCTCTGTGATTACCGGTTACAGTACTTTACATATATATAAAATATAAAATGGGACAAGAACGCAAAACATCCGGACAGCTAGGTGATACAAAAAGGGACAACAAAACATCCAAATAGACGATACAAGGAAAACAAGGACGGGTCATTCGAAGCTTTCTTTCCTCGGTCAAGCACCAGTCTACTTTGGGACATTTCATCACAAAAGTGCTCCATAAACATTAGAATGTCCAACGATAAATCACAACGTTCATAGCTATGCCATTAGCCTACACAATTACGAAGAAACTTGTTTTAAATTGTTATTTTTAGATTCCAACAATATACTTCTCATCACACTGACCCAGTTTGTTCATCTTTACTGATTACTGTGGGGTTTTTTTCTATTCTTTATTGTATTCCATCTTGTTTTGATCTCATGGTATGAAGGCATCGTGAGGACATTCACTTACAGTTGACAATGCAATTACTTATATCTTCAGGTTCGGTTTTGCATAAAATACATACATTATCAGCTGTTACTATAGTGCTTTTGTTGATTAGGTACAGGGGTACCATAACAAATTTATGGCTACCTTATAAAACATACAAGTACTTTTTAAAACGTTTTAAAGTACATAGGTAGATTTAGCAGAATATTCTACAAACGTCTATAAACATCTACGGGCGTGGCTGTGTGGTAAGAAGTTTGCTACTCAACCACACGGTTTCGGGTTCAGTCCCACTGCGTGGCACCTTAAGCAAGTGTCTTCTACTGTAACCTCTAGATGACCAAAGCTTTGTGAGTGAATTTGGTCGATGGGATGACGGTGACTGAAAGAAGGCCGTCGTGTGTGTGTGTGTGTGTGTGTGTGTGTGTGGTGTGTCTGTCTGTCTGTCTGTCTGTGTGTGTGTGTGTTTTTTTTGTCTTTGTATGTGTATTCGTCTTTGTGTTTTTCCCCACTGCCGCTTGACAAATAGGCCGTCGTGTGTGTGTGTGTGTGTGTGTGTGTGTCTGTGTGTGTCTCCCACCACAGCTTGACAACCGGTGTTGGTGTGTTTACGTCACCGTAACTTAGCACTTCGACATAAGACAAATAGAACAAGTACCAGGCCTTAAAGAAAGACATGTACAGGGGTCGATTCGTTCGACTAAAATTCTGGTGCTCCAGCATGGTTGCAATCTCATAATTGAAGCAAGTATAAGAAAAATATATTATTGTCTTTTTTTTTACTTGTTTCAGTCATTGGGCCGCAGCCATGCTGTGAGGCATCGCCTTGAAGGGTTTAATCGAAGAAATCGACCCTAGTACTTTTTTTAAAGCCTGGCATTTATTCTATCGATCTCTTTTATCGAACTGCTAAGAGACGTAACCACACCAACACCGGTTGTCAAGCTGTGGTGAGAGACAAACACAAACACAAATATATATATACATATATATATATATATATATATATAATATATATATATATATATATATATATATATATATATATATATATATATATATATATATATATATATATATAACGGCTTCTTTCTTTCGGTCGACCAAATACACTCACAAGTCTTGGGTTGGCCTTCCATGCAATGGGATTGAACCCAAACGTACGGCAGACGAAATACCGCGAAGCATTTCACCTGGCGTGCTAACGATTCTGCCAGCTCGCCGCCTTGCTCTTTGTCCACATTACAAAAACAATGTTTGGCGGTGTTTCGTCCGTCTTCACGTACTGATTTCAAATTTCACCGGAGTCGACTTTGCTTTTCATCCTTTCAGAGTCGATAAAGTAAGTTCCAGTTGAGCACGGGGGTCGATGTAATCGACTTACTCTAATCCCCCAAAATTGTTGGGCTTGTACCAAACTTTGAAATTATTATTAACAAAGTTCTTTTGGAAGAGGTCAATGTCAGTTTTTATTTCATCACAAAATTTATTATAATACACTGGCTGTGTGGTAAGTAGCTTGCTTACCAACCAAGGTCATGGGTTCAGTCCCACTGCGTGGCATCTTGGGCAAGTGTCTTCTACTATAGCCTCAGGCCGACTAAAGCTTTGTGAGTGGATTTGGTTGACGGAAACTGGAAGAAGCCCGTCGTATATGTATATATATATATGTGTGTGTGTGTGTGTGTGTGTGTTGTGTGTGTGTGTGTGTGTGTGAGTGTGTGTGTGTCTGTGTTTGTACCTCCAACATTGCTTGACAACCGATGCTGGTGTGTTTACGTCCGCGTCACTTAGCGGTTTGGCAAAAGAGACCGATAGAATAAGTACTAGGCTTACAAAGAATAAGTCCTGGGGTCGATTTGCTCGACTAGAGGCGATGCTCCAGCATGGCCGCAGTCAAATTACTGAAACAAGTAAAAAGAGAGAAAGACTAATGCTCTGAATCTTGCATTTTATTCGCTGAAATTTAAGTTCCCGTATCCATTTCTCGAAGCTCTCTCAATGACGACGTCAGAAGACAGGATACAGGCGTCAAGATGGGCTCTGCAAAGACGGCACCCATGCAGAGTTTGTTATTCGTTTCTTAATGCGAGTCCATCATGCCTCGCAATCTCATCCTGTTTAAATTCTTGGCTATCACATGGAGGTATAGACCGAATTAGCTGGAGTAGCTGAATTTTCTTTATAGAACAGATTGTTTGCTGTGAACAACCATAAACAAACACGCACGCACATTTAATCGCCATAAGTTACGTTCCACTGACTGAAGAATGTTAGGTTATCTTTATATATAAAAGTGAGGTTGTGTGCTGTCTGTCTCCTACGATTTAGATTCCTAACTACTCCCACATTTTGCGGTGCAGTGTAACCAAAACCGTTTATCTTATAGTCGTGATTCATATCGAGCCCTTCTGGGTATTAGCGTGCGTCTACGATGAGTCTACGATTTTTTAAAAAATTTACCATCATTTTTTTCCCATTTTTAATGCATTTTTTTGCTATTATATAAGGGAAGTAACTATCTAAAAATGTATTATTAAATCTTAGAACGTAAAAAGCTACAGTAACCCCCCCCCCTTGTGGTTAGCCATATTGAGATGGCTATTATACTTTACATCTCTAAAAATGCTTATATAGTTATTTCCCTTACAAACCGGACCAACGCCGGGCGATACTGCTAGTAGTATCTAAATGATTTCTGGTGATGAAAGGTGAAGAGATGTTTCATATTTCATATAGATTTAGCATAAAAGCAGGCGTTGGTGAGAAACTATGATGAAGGATTTAACAACAGCACAAAGAGTAAATATTGACAAACTGTCGCCCTGAAAGGTACCTTTATTTTAACATATTAGATATTAGATTTTATTAGTCTACCATCACCTCAAAGAAATATACATACATGTAAATAAAAACACATACAGACACATAAAAAATATATACATATTTACGTATATAGATAGACATGTTTAATTATGTATGTAGTATGTATGTATGTATGTATGTAGTATGTATGTATGTATGTATGTATGTATGTAAGTATGTGTATATATATATATTATATATATATATATATATATATATATATAATATATATATATATATATATATATATACGTACATACACACATACACACACACACACATGCTGTTGGTGATATGTTTCCTTCTCTGGACTTTTCTGTTTTCTCTCCTGACGAGGAGCTGTGATCGAAACGTCAAAAACTCTCTCTTTTTACTGAGCGTCAAACTAATACATTCTATGTGCACGTTCTCTTGTTTGTTATTATTATTTTTAATGTTCGATTATTCGATTTGACTATATATATATATTGCATGAACTAAAAGTCGGGGGGAGATGCGTAAACTACTTACATCAACTTGCTATAAAAGCAGGGAGTAATTTTACCTTGTCCCTATTCTTAGTGCAAGTTTTGAACAATGCAGTTCGATTTTAACAATTATTTTTTTAAAGATGGAATGGAAGTGACAAAGGAGAATATTCGGCATATTTTGCTTTATGAATTCAATAAAAGTAACAACACAATGGAAAGTGCGAGGAATATTAATGCAGTATATGGGGATCGGACAATAAGCGTAAGCCAGTGTCAACGGTGGTTCCAGATATTCCGAGCCGAGAAGACGAGCCTCGTCCAGGAAGATCTGAAGAGCTCAACGAGGACATCTTGCAAACCCTAGTGGAACAAAATCCCATCGTAGCCGTTGAGGAACTAGCAGAGAAGCTTGGAATTGGTCATTCAATCATTCATCGATACCTGCATGCCATCAGAGAACGACCATCTTTGGTTTCAAGACGAATGATGTTCTTCCATCAGGATAATGCTCGGCCACATACAGCGATGATGACATTCCAAAGGCTAGGGCAGTGTGAATGGGAAACAATGCCCCACCCATCATATTTGCCGGGCGTTGCCCCTTCTTATTATCATTTATTCTGCAGTCTTCAAAATCATTCAAACGGAAAAAATATGAATTCTGTAGACGAGGTCAGAACAGTACTGGAAGAGTATATTTCGTCACGGACAAGTGAATTTTAAAAGAGGAGTCTACCAGGTAGATTGAAGAGCATTGTAGAAAATGAAGGAAGGTATATTTTAGATTAAAAAGGTTTTTGTTATCTCAAAATTGAAAAAAATAGAAGTATAAAAAAACGCGTTATTTATGAGACGACCCAATATATATATATATGTGTGTGTGTGCGTGTGTGTGGTGTGTGTGTGTGTGTGTGTGTGTGTGTGTGTGTGTATCATATATCAGATGCCATCTCTGTGTCCAACGGTCAACTTGCCAAGATTCTTCAGTTTCCTCTGCGTTGTGCTGCATGCATACAATCAGCCAGGTTCTGTTTTTTATTCCACTCTTTGATGCCGTGTGTTCACAAAGGTTTTGGGTGGCCTCTTGCTCTCTTAACATCAACATTTCTTGTCAGGATGACTTTGGGTAGTGTCTGATAGATAGACAGAGACAAAATAGATAATGGAACTAAGAGACAGCAATTAAAGAAGTGTCGGCATTCTGTCTTGTCTTCGCTCTTAAACACAAGTATCAACTTCTAAGAACTTTAGAAACAGTGTACTTAAAACATAATTTAATTACTTAGGTCTATAAATCAAATATATTTTGTGGTTATATGACCTAATGGAACTTTATTGCTTAGCCTTATAATTCAGTTGTTTGACCAGTCATGAATTCAACAATATTACTTACGTAGTAAGTCAGAATGATGAAGAAATTCGCTTTGCTATCACGGAGTACTGGATTCGATTCCACTGCGTGGCACCTTGTACACGGGTTATTTACTATGGCTCGAGTCGACCTAAGCCTTATAAGTAAAATTAGGTTGGCGGAAACTGTGGTAGGTCGTTGGAAGTATTGCACTTTGTTTCACACGGATTCTAACCAAGGATTGCTTTAACCGTTTAGTATTTAAAGTTGCGTTGTCCGGCCCAAATGTTCTACCTGTTGTATGTTCAAACCAGCCAGATATGACCTCTCACACCTGCCCTACAACGCCATTCTAAGAATAAACTATCATCTCAAAATCTCAAAGCTACAAAATAATGCATGATTAATTCAAAACAATGTGAATAAATAAGCATTACATTTGACAGATTAATCTGATTGCTGAAGGGTTAACTGTACATGTTCCCGAGAAATATTCAGTTAATTATATGCTAATTCGATGAACAGGTAGTTTAGTTGATTGAACAAATGAATACGCATCGTGGAAAACTGACGGACATCATACATCATCATCATCATCATCATCATCATCGTTTAACGTCCGTTCTCCATGCTGGCATGGGTTGGACGGTTCGACCGGGGATCTGGGAAGTCAGAAGGCTGTACCAGGCTCCGGTCTTATCTGGCAATGTTTCTACAGCTGGATGCCCTTCCTAACGCCAACCACTCCGTGAGTGTAGTGGGTATACACACTAATAAAAATAAATAAATAAATAATAATAAATATTATTATTATTTTATTATCATTTTTCATCTTTATTTTTACGTCTCACCCATTTTTACGTTTGGTTGAGTTAAACAATATTCAACAACGTTTACCTCATCCCGATGTAGAAATAATCTCGATTAATTAAATTTATAGTGCACATTATGTTGTGTTAACACTTATAAAATACATTGCTTATTAGTATTTATTACTTATATGATGGTTGTTTTACTTGTTTATTTGTTTCAGCCAGAAATTCAAGTCGAACTTAAAGATTCTGAGAAAATATAAATGATGCAAGGTAAAAAAGAAAAAGATTTCATTTAATATTTCATAATGCATTTGTGTAATAGAATGCTACTTTCTCCACTGTACACCTTTGTACCATAATGCTCTGGAACTGTGTTTATATCCGAGCATAGAGAAAATTTAGGATCTTTTCGGTTTGAACGGCAGTTTTTCTAGCGGTGTCATAAGAAATTGTTACCCATAATTATGACCCTAGTATCGATCTATTGTATTTCAATCTGTTTTAGGGTTAGGGGTGGGGGGAGGGTATCTTTTTTTTCTTCACAAATGTAAATAAACTCAATCTGTTTCTTAAAGGAGAGATATATTCATACGGCACGGAATGCTTTTTTACTTCAATAGACGTCAGTGATTGGTTGAAATTGCAGAAATTGAAGAAGAAAAAAACAACAAATATCTTACAAACTATAGAATTTTCTCAATAAAGCCAAGAGAAAAAGATGTTTTATAAACACATTCTACCAGTATACGAAGTTTAAAATTTTTTAGTTACCTAGAAATTATGTTAAAAACTGCCGTTCAAACCGAAAAGATCCAAAATGTACATGCTATCGTGTGTGTGTGTGTGTGTGTGTGTGTGTGTGTGTGTGTGTGTGTGTGTGTGTGTGTGTGTGTGTGTGTGTCTGTGTGTGTGTGTTATGTATGTGCGTATATATTGTTTGTTGATAGGCTCAAAAATTGGAATTACATAATGCATTTCAAGTATCAATGAGTTTATAAATAGCAACTGGTAGCTACAAGCACTGCTACAATACTTACATGTACTCACATATACCACGTTAACTCATATATTATTGTCTACCATTTTTGTGGTTTACTACAGGACAGTTTAACGCTTGCAGTAAATATGAAAGTTTCGGTTTTTCACGCCAAACCATGCCGAACGCATTCGTTTGTAAAACTACTGTCTAAAATACCATGTTATTTTATATTACACACACATATGCACTCAGACAAAGTACAAACACGCACACACAAACACACACACACACACACACACACACACACACACACACACACACACACACACACACACACACACTGAAAAACCACAATACAAATTACTTGATAGAGGCAAATGTTTTTTATTTATCTATTTATTCGTGAAACAAAAATGACCTCCTGATAAACGAACTGGTGACGAATGTGTGTTATAATCAGTTAATCATTGTTGGGTTATCACAGAGATTCTTTACATTAGCCTATTTCTATTGGATTAGGTACATCAAACTCTAGTTTATTTATCTATTTTGTTTTTATTTTGTTTTAAAGGTAAACGTACAGTACCAAAACTTTGGGACATCAAATGGTTCACAGTCCTCATTTTATCCCTTTGTCTTTGTGAGTATTGCTTTCTCAACGTTGAATTATTAAGTACATTGCAGGCGCTACAGGGCCGTATGCAACAATTTATGATACCGTTTTGTGTTTTGTCATCTTCAGTTTAAACCCAACCAGAGTCAAAAGCGCTCCTCATTCCTTTGGCATTGTTAAAAATTGTTTCGTTTCGAAACTCCAGAAGTTTCACGAAATTTAGTAGGGGGAAGCGGTAAGAGATGAATACTTCCTTAGAAATAGATATAAAGCCAATCTGTCACAGTTAACTCTCATCTTCACAGGTATGAGATGCCATTCTCTGTGGCTGAGCTCCCACAACCCTTCAAGATTGCATGGATTCTTCTGACGAACTCTTCTCTTTTGTTCTGTCTACATTTGTTCCATGATATTTAAGTCAGGGCTCTGAGCAGGCCAATCTTTCAATACAGCCAGATTCTGTTGTGTTGTACTCGATCTGTGGCATGGAGCTCCGTCGTACTGAAAAATCTCACCTTCATCCAAGTCTGCTATCAAATTGTCCTCCTTCAGAAACTGGGTGGTGTATTTGCCACTATTCAAGTTGCTATCAATTTTAACCAACTGCCTTGAACCATCACTTTTTGTGTATCCCCAAAGCATCAGACTCTTACCGCCAAACTTCATTGTTTTCGTCGTGTGAAGTGCGTCCTTTCGCTTTCCTGGAGACCTTCTGACAAATTCTTGCTTATTAGAAAGCGAAACGATGCATTTTACACAACGAAAAAAGTGAATTTGTGGGGTAAGTGTCTGATGCTTTGGGGATACATAAAAAGTGATGGTCCAAAAAAGTTGGTTAAAATTGACGATAACTTGAATAGTGCCAAATACATCCAGATACTGAAGGACAATTTGATACCAGACTTGGATGAAGGTGAGATTTTTCAGCATGACAGAGCTCCATTTCACAGATCGCGTGCAACACAACAGAGTCTGGTTGATAAAGGTATTACTATATTGAAAGACTGACCAGCTCAGAGCTCTGACTTAAATATCATCGAGCAAATGTGGACAGAACTTAAGAGAAGAGTTCGTCAGAAGAATCCAACGCAATCTTGAGAGGTCGAGGGAGCTTAGCCACAGAGAATAGCATCTCATACCTGTGAAGACGGTGAAGGATTTGTACGCATCTCTTTCCAGGCGCATTGAAACAATTATTTAAGCTAAGGGAAGCCACACGAAATATTAACAATGTACAGTAACTTCTTGAAATGAACGTTAGGTAATAACTTTCCATTACAGACATTTTTTCTGTTTTAAAACATTATATCATGATTGGTTTATATGAGGTGGGCGAAAACTTTTGCACGGATATTTTTGGTGGTCGTCTCGCAGCTTCCCCTCTCATTCAGAACCCCTACTACAAATTTGCTTAGGTATGGAAATGACTCCAACAGGGCCGATGTTTCATCTGTAAAAAAACACAACGCGAAACATCCACTTATAAGTTGGCAATTAGTAGAAATTTACAATAGTTTAAAGTGGCCGAAGACTTTTGCGCGGTACTGTACATTGATGAGCCACAAGAAGTGTCATAATTCATGAGCGGCAGTCAAAAATATTACCCACTCATCTTCTTCACATCTAAGCCAAGAAACAGTTACGGTTAAAGAATTTGGTTAACGCTAACTAGCAGTATCGCCCGGCGTTGCTCGGGTTTGTAAGGGAAATAACTATAAAGCATTTTTAGAGAGTTATAGCCAAAAAATAGCAAAAAAATGGGAAAAAAATGATGGTAAATTTTGGGGGGGAGTTAAAAAGGTCGAGTTGCGTCCCCTAGACAGTCTGTGGTTTGTGTTTCTGATTCTTGACCCCATGTCGAATTTATCGATTTTTTTCAGAACTGGGGGAACTTTTCAAAATTTTCGCTGCGTTAGTTTTGAATTATGACATTGGGCTATGTGTGTGTCAAGTTTCATCAGAATCGGTTGAAAGCCGTGGTCAGGGTGAGGGTACAACCTAACAGACACACAGATACGCACACGGACAAACTGCCGTTTATATAGAGAGAGATTAGTTATGTTCCAACACTATTTTTAAAAGGAAAGAATTTACCGCTATTACAACATATTCATATCTACTGAGAATTGTTATCTGTTCAAATACCTTTATGAAATGATTTAACGTTTAATTAACAGTGAAAATACATTGACGTGTAAAATACTCAATACACCTTCCCCTATATGTACATACAGGGAGGAGTCGGCGTGCGGTCCTAAACAGGCAATGCCCGAGGAATAGACAGGCTCGCCTTGTCTGCAATGTCATTGATCATAGATCTGCTGAACCAGGACTGGCCTGAAACAAAACAATGACATATTGTTGCTGATGCAGTTGATGGTAGAGTAATTGTTGTTCAACCCAGATCAGCCTTTATTCGGCCAACTCGCCTCGTTAGCTTACATTATTTAGCAGGTCCTTCACTTCTTAAGATTTGAGGCGTTTTTGGTTGCTATTTTGTAGCATGTTTGAAGACTTCGCCATTAACTCACACATATTTGTTTATATATAATGGTTAAAGTTTAATAATTAAGAAGGGAGATTATATGGTGTTTTATTAGGTTCCGTTTACACCTGCTTAGCGCTAATAATTCTTTACATATATATATATATATATATATATATATATATATATATATATATATATATATATATATATATATATATCTTCAAGCAAATCATTTCAGTATTTTTAACCCCCTACTACCAAATTAATACCAGAAATATTCTTTCTGCTATTCTCTGGATCGATCTTGCGATGTCGAAATAGGATTCAAAAGCGGTTTAACCTACGAGTCACCGTTTACCTCTTGGGGGCATGTATATTTACATATTATTTAAGCATAATACTTTACCCATTATCAGTTAAAAAATAGATTAAGGGTTACGGTGAAAGCAAAGGGTGATAATTTCGAATTGTAAATATATATAATGCTGGCTTCAAATTTGGTCACAAGGTCAGCAAGCTCGATAGAGGGGTTAAGTCGATTACATTGACACCGATGGTCAACTGGTACTTATTTTAACAACTCTGAAAGGGATGAAAAGCGAAGTCGACATCGACGGAATTTCAACTCAGAACGTAATCATTTTGTTGCTTGGTACGGTAACGATTCTGTCAACCCGACGCCTTCAAGTATTGAGTTGTCCGGAAAGTTCGTGCCGATTTATAGTAGCTTATCTTTCGACTTATTTTAGAACATGGTTGAGTCCATAAAATAGGATTTGACTACACCTCCATTTACAGCACAGTTTAAGCTATCTTTTCGTGGAAGAAGAATCATGTTCCTATAACCAGTGTTAATTCTGTAACTCTTTAAAATGGAAGATAAGAAAGTTCATTTTCGGCACTTGATGCTTTGGGAACCAAACAAAAATTGCTGCAGCTCGGCTGGGATGTGTTACCCCACCCTCCATATTCACCAGATATTGCTCCTTTGGATTTCCACTTATTCAGGTCTCTACAGAATAGTCTTAATGGTAAAATTTAAATTCCTTGGATGATGTAAAAAGATACCTTAATGAATTCTTTGCCATGAAACCACCTCAATTCTGGAAAGAGGGTATTTTCAAATTAAAGGAAAGATGGAGACGCATTGTGCAACAAAATGGTTCATATTTGGTTTGATTAAAAATGTAATAGCAAGTATTTATTGACCTTTTTCTTTCCTTTAAAAATCGGCACGAACTTTCCGGACAACCCAATATTTATGTATAATATTATCATTAAATATAACAATCAACCGGTAAACTTCCATTAACCAAAACCTAAAACTTTTTATTTCATAACAAAATGAATAATGGGCAATCGGAATAAAGTTTGTTTGAATTTATTCATAGGATTGTGAAGCATATGCAATATTCTAACACTTTTTCTTTTTCTCCGCGTTCTATTTCAAACAGCCTATGTAAAATGTCAGAACACAGCATCAGCAGTGACTATAAATAATGTCAGTACTATTATGTCTACTTCATTCTCCTCTATAACCACTGGACAAACAACAAATACAGTGGCTTCAACAAATTCAACTACATCACCTTCCTCTGTTCTTGGCTCAACACCAGGAACTACTACTTCTTCTTCTTCTTCTCCTTCTTCTTCTTCTAATTCTTCTTCTTCTAATTCTTCTTCTTCTATTTCTTCTTCTAATTCTTCTTCTTCCTTCTTCCTCTTCCTCTTCTTCTTCTCCTTCTTCTCTCTCTTCCACTCCTTCTCTCTCTCCCACTCCTTCTCTCTCTTCCTCTTCTTCTTCTCCTTCTTCTCTCTCTTCCACTCCTTCTCTCTCTCCCACTCCTTCTCTCTCTTCCTCTTCTTCTCCTACTCTTCCTCCCTCTTCTTCTCCTTCTTCATCTTTTTCTCCTATCTCCTCTTCTTCTATTTCTCTTTCTCCTTCCACCCCTTCCACCCTTTCTGGCACTCTTCCTTCTTCCACTTCTCTAACTTCCTCTCTCTCTCCTTCTTCTGCTTCAACGTTGTCCCCTACAATACAACCTTCTACAGCATCCAATGGACTTGGGACAACTACTTCGAGTTCATCATCTCCAAATACAACAAGTATATCTGCCACCCCTACCATTCAGAGCACATCTCAGGGAACCACAAATGTAACTCAGAGTTTTATTTCGACTCCAATCACTACCTCGACTCTTATCTCAGCAAACGAAAGTACCATCGAAACCATCACAACATCAACTGTTGGTGTATCGCAAAGTGTTGATTCCAATACAACGACAAACGTAACGGAACCACCAGCGATAACAAAGGAGAATACAGTACCAGTTATTACTACAAAGGGACCAGCGGTTACCACAGGTGCACCTGTAACAATGCAGCCAGTTATATGTAAGTAATTAAAACACACTTCATTACATGTGCGTGTGTGTGTGTGTGTGTGTGTGTGTGTGTTAATAGTTTAGTCAGTGACGGAATGACAGCACTCATAACACTTTTCAGGGCCTCTAAGACCAGTTAGAAGAAGGCAGTTATCTTCATGCTGAAGATGTCCCGAATACCCGTAATAAACTGGTGTCTGCTGAAGGCACACAATGTATGTATATATATATATATAATATATATAAATATATATGCATATATACATACATATATGTACATACCCACATATATATGTGTATATATACGTGCATGTATAGGTACAGGACGTCAAAAAAACGTGAACAAATTGAAAAACGAGAACATAAAAAAACAAAGAATGTAAACGAAATTTCTTTCGGACAGGAAAAGAAGCAAATAGCTATAATATATATATATATAGCTATATATATATATATATAGCTATAATATATATATATATATATATTATATATATATATATAATATATATATATATATATATATATATATATATATATATATTATATATATATATATATATATATATAATATATATATATATATATATATATATATATATATATATATATATATGTATGTATGTATGTATATATATATATATAGAGAGAGAGAGAGAGCAACCAGTGCAAAAGTCATGGTGACTGGTTTTGGTGTATGACTAGGGCATCATTCATCTTGATTTTCTGGAATGTATCTGCACCGTGAGCGGTACATTTGTGACACTTAAAAAGTTTACAGGAGCCATTATGAAAAAGAGACGGAACACGATTCTGAATACGATCCACATTTACCATTACGCTACATGACCTCCTCGCATATCTTGGCGACGAATCAGGCAATCGATCCATTGAAGGACAGTCTTCATGGGCAATGATTTGATGAGACAGGCGAAGTGAAAATAGCTGTAAAGAAATGGGTACAACAGTGCACACCTAATCTTTTCCAAAGAATATCCAAGAGTTGGTTGAATGATGGTTCACATGCAATGCATTGCTTGTGGCTTGTGCTATACAAAGCTACTGTTCAACATAGCTAAATAGTAGCTTTGTATAGAGGAAAAGTTACTCTATCAACATGCGCATTTTGAACCACCTGTGCCCACTTTTTTTGGGACAACCCTCACACTTCATATTTCAAGAACCAGTGTATACAAAGTAACTAACACGAGTTGCCTAAGCGAAATAAATACAAGGGTCACACACTTTATTATCTTACCTAAGGCTTGATATTTACTCGCTATCCGACGTGTTTGAAACATTTAGACAGTCAACCTTGCAAGACGACAGCTTCTGCGTGGTAAATTAAGTAACAAATTTGATTGAGTGGACCCGTCCTGAATCTGTTGCAAATCAAACCTAAAGACACAAAGCTTAAATATAACATTACCCGAATTCACTATTATATAGGTTAGTTAGTTCATCAGTTAAGATATGCATTTTAAATATTCTCTCCTGACACATAACTCAATTGTAAATTTGTTTTTGTAGTCTAATGTTGAAAATGTAACTGTATTATTTTAAACTTATTTGCACAATAGTTTTGTTTAATGGAATAAAGCTAAAGTAGAACCTGTACAGTTTCATGCATGTTAAAAATGTCTGTTTAATTTAATGTAGATGATAGTTAACACTGTGGTGTTTATAATATACTAGTAATCATCTGGACTATATTTATGAGAATAAGTTTAAATATTGTAAGATGAGTTTAATGTATCAAAATAGAGAAACAATATAGCAAGGCTGCGAATATATATATATATATATATATATATATTACAAAATTAGAAAATGGAGAAACATACTTAAATCAATCAAACATCAACCAACAGATGATACCCAATCAATACTTTATTACACCATTATATAACAGTAAAGGCATTATACAAAATATATTGTAAATATAATTAGACAAGGAAATAGAAATATAAAATATAAAATATAATATGTAATTATAACATATCTGACAGCTGTTTCGGCAGTAAGGGCAAGCATGCCTCATTTAACTTATAAGCCATATAAGATATATATTCTTGTCTTGTCTATCTAGTATATGTGTGTTGTTGAGTGTGATTGGTGGTTGTATCTAATGTTGTCTAATGTTGGTGCTGAGAAGAAGGTGAAGGCGCGTGGCTCAGTGGTTAGGGCATTCGGCTCACGACCGTAAGGTCGTAAGTTCAATTCTCGGCGACGCGTTGTGTCCTTGAGCAAGACACTTTATTTCCCGTTGCTCCAGTCCACTCAGCTGGCAACAATGAGTAGTGCCTGTATTTCAAAGGGCCAGCCTTGTCACACACTGTGTCATGCTGAATCTCCCTGAGAATTACGTTAAGGGCACACGTGTCTGTGGAGTGCTCAGCCACTTGCGCGTTAATTTCACGAGCAAGCTGTTCCGTTGATCGTATCAGCCGGGACCCAGGTCGTTGTAACCGACGGAGTGCTGAGAAGAAGGAAAATGGATTTGGTAGGTGTGGTGACAAGTTTCTAAATGACTGATTTACAGTTAGAACGACTGTGATAATAGTAGAGGAGGAGAAATAATGAGAATGGGGTAGACAAAGACAGACAATTAGACAGCCACTCCTAGCTCTATCTAATACGTGTGATGGTTCATTGCAGTTATATGGCTTGTTGTGTATTCTCTATGCTTCAGTGCGTATGTGTGTGTTTTATCTGTTCTGTTGTTGTTGTTGTTCATACGTAGCCTTACTTCAAGTTTATTGGAAAAGACCTTTGATTAAAAGAATTGATATAGGGTTAGAGCAGTTGGTACATGTGGATATGATGTCTCTGCTGAGTAGGTTTTGAGGAGGTTCACGAAGGTCATGTAGATGCAGGTTGTAAAGAGTGAATAAAAAAGCGGATTTTTGTAATCTAATAAATATCGTAAGCTCTTTTATCGACCTCCGCGATAATTTTCTACCTGTATATTTTTATCCTACATCAAACTTTTCTCGTGTTTTCCTTTCTTTTTTCATGTTGGATAATTCTAAAGCTAGGCAAGTTAGCTGTTACATATAGTAGTTGCTAAGTGGGGCCTCGTTTTATTCCTTCCAGGACTTACATAAATGGCAATTTCACTTCAGAATGTTTGTGCAAAGCTTGAAAAAGTTGATGTGTAAAACGAAAAGCATGTTTTCAAATGTATTGTTGTTCCTTTTCAGCCAAATTTGAGTTCCCGTTTCGGATGTCATTCAACACAACATTCAATACAGAATTACTCGATCGCAACTCTCCTCTTTACAGAACGGTGTCGGACAATATTACTGGAGAGGTAAAATTGGCCATTTCTAAATATTTATGTGCAATAATAAATTTAGGATAAAAAAGAAAATCCAGTTTTTTTTTAATATTAGCTTCAACTACAATATTATAAGCTCTCTCATTATGATTTACTGTGTTAAATGGAAGATTATGTTCTAAGATATAATGAAGTCATTCCATTTCGTCAAAGCTAATAAATAAGGTGCAATAGTTTGTTGTGAGAAGTGAAAACACAGCGTTTCGGATACTTGTGCTTCTTTGAAGAGAAAGAAAAATATATGTATGCACAGCTATTAAATAAAAAAACAAAAGAGAATAATTTGGAGGGAAAATACGACAATGAAAATCGATAGTGTGCGTGATGTTGGAACTAGTATGAGGAAATCAACTGAAGAAAAGGAGAGGTGAAAGTTAGTACCCAATCAATTGAAAATGGGGGTCGTAAGATCCCAAGTAAATGAATGGAAAATGGAAAAAGAAGAGGCTGTGAGTGTGAAGAAAACTGAATTAGCGAAACAATAAAGCACTCATGCATACACACACATACACAATGCATGCATACATACCTACATACATCCATACTTGTTTACTTACGTACATACATACATACATACATACATACATACATACATACATACATACATACATACATACATACATACATACATACATACATGGTGGCTGCCCCCTCGTTATTGAGTATGGCCATTGCACGAAGCTTAATCAATGTTGTTATCGTGCAATGCCTGTGCAAGAAGATTTTTTTTTAAGTGAGGAAAGGCTGTGCACTGAGTCAATCCCACTCACTAAGCAACAGCAGAGATATTCCGAAAAAGAAGAACAAGTCAACATCATCGGTAACCACTGAGCCACAGGTTTTATGTCGGAGTTATCCCAGTTACCTGAGTTACCTTCTCTTAGAAGGATGCCCTAACAAAGGCTAGGAGTCCTTCACTCCCAATGGTTTAACCGTGCGATCGGGTATTCAGTCCGATTATTTCTATGTCCCCGCGCATGATACAGCCTTAAGACATTTATTTGATGGCCGTTGACTCTCAAGAGTTCCTCCGCCCTTTGACGGGTTTTGTTTTTCATCCCGCAGGGTGTCCAATAAACACCCTCCTCACCAAGCAAGCTTGGTGGGGTTGCCGGTTTAGTCGCCGACGACCCGACCATGCGACAGGTTGTACTGGGTTACATGTTACCAGTAGCACTCGAAAGTGATCTGACATACACATACATACATACATACATACATACATACATACATACATACGTACATACGTACATACATACATACATACATACATACATACATACATACATACATACATACATACATACATACATTCATACATACATACATACATACATACATACATACATACATACATACATACATACATACATACATACATACATACATACATACATACGTACGTACGTACATACATAAATACATACATACATACATACGTACGTACATACATACATACATACATACATACATACATACATACATACATACATACATACATACATACATACATACATACATACATACATACATGCATACATACATACATACATACATACATACATGCATACATACATACATGCATGCATACATACATACATACATACATACATACGTACGTACGTACGTACGTACATACATACATACATACATACGTACGTACATTCATACATACATACATACATACATACATACATACATACATACATACATACATACACATACATACATACATACGTACGTACGTACGTACATACATACATACGTACGTACGTACGTACGTACGTACATACATACATACATACATACATACACACAATCACGAAGCGACAAGTCGCTTTTATAGTGTGGGACACTAATCATCAAAAACACGATAAAATATTATCTCCGACTTTGTAGCCACTTTATCAACTCTGTTAAATAAATGGTTAATCTTCACATGCATTGACTGAGGGAGCCTCTTAATCAAGAGCGTAGTGATTTTCATCTTAAACTTGAATTTATCGTGCAGTGAGATGCTGCAAACAACATGGCTGGACACGTCAACATGGACAACACAGTTACAGAACGGAAGAGAAACATCATAAAAAGTCAACAGTCTCTTTTTACCCTTGCGACTGTAATTAAATAACTCTAGGATGAAAGAGTAACAATATATTTCTTTATTGCCCACAAGGAGCTAAACATAGAGGGGACAAACAAGGACAGGCAAAGGGATTAAGTTGATTACATCGACCCCAGAGCGTAACTGGTACTTAATTTATCGACCTCGAAAGGATGAAGAGACCTGATTGCCGGATACTGATACAAGAAGTTAACTTTCTACCAACTGTATCTAGTCAACTTGTACTAGTAAGCTCTCGATCTTAACTCTGGCAGAAGCAAAACTATTCCTCAAAACAAAACCACTCATGTGGCAAAGAACTGCCCACCAACTGCTTGTCAGAATTTTATGTGTAAAGTATATACAGCCTGTTTAAACTTATTCCTCCAAAACCATTGTGAAAATATTATCTGTTTCTTTATTACCCACAAGGGGCTAAACACAGAGGGGACAAACAAGGACAGACAAACGGATTAAGTCGATTACATCGACCCCAGTGCGTAACTGGTACTTAATTTATCGATCCCGAAAGGATGAAAGGCAAAGTCGACCTCGGCGGGATTTGAACTCAGAACGTAACGGCAGACGAAATACGACTACGCATTTCGCCCGGCGTGCTAACGTTTCTGCCAGCTCGCCGCCTTATAACTAAATGCGCCCTTTTCAAGCCTGGCCAGGCTCATGGGCCCGGCTTCCCTGTTTCAATGGCGTATGTATTCCCCAGCTGGACGGGACGCCACTCTATCGCAGCGTTACTCATTTTTGCCAGCTGAGTGAACTGGAGCAACGTGAAATGAAGTGTTTTGCTCAAGAACACAACGCGTCGCCCGGTCTAGGAATCGAAACCACAATCTTACGATCATGATGCTCACACCCTAGCTACTAATCCAAGCGCCTCCACGTTGTGAAAATATCATCATCACAGTAGAACAAAGAAGAAGAAAGAAGATTGGAATGAAGCAGGCGGTACTCCAGCATGGCCGCAGTCAAATGACAGAAACAAGTAAAAGAGTAAAAGAGAGAGTAGGCAATGCTGATCAACAGAATTGTAATGTCAAAGGTTCGGCGAGATATGAGATACTTGGTTTTGAAACGACAGTGAATATCTTCTCTGCACTTTTCGGGTGCAGTTGCAATCACTTTCCGTTGCTTTAATATCCAGATTCTACCAGTCAGAAACAACAAGACGCAGACGTAAAAAATATATATCTACTTTATTCTCTTATGACAGTAACAAATAAGTGGTGTATCTGGTATCCCTTTGGTATGGATGTGTCAGAGCTGAACTTTATCGCTTGTAAGAGTTGACAATGTTCAAATGCAAACAACACTGCCAAGATGGCGTCCGGAGGGAGAAGATGATGCGGTCTGCAACAAATGCTGGTTAAAAGTCTTTTGGTAAAGGCTGCTGCTATGATCAAGTCCGGAGAGAGAAAGAATTACACGTCTTGTTGCCTTCAGTCGTCGTGTCTCAAGTCACTGCCTACTGGACGCTGGTGGTCAACGTCCTACGCTCCCCTTGCCTCGCGGCTAAACTGCCACGTAGGCAAATGGTCCTTCTTCCGGTGGTGAAAGCACCAACCCCGCACGCGCGAAACAGAAATGGACGGTGCGCGAGCGCGCACCGTTATATAGGATCACTACAGTTTCAATGTGGCTGGACTATAAGAAAGCATGTGACTCTATCTCACTTCGTCTAGTTAAGGTTCTAGATAACATAGTAAAAGCCAAAGCTGACTTGACTTCATCTTGGGCCACCATCTTGAAATTGAAGTCGAGGACTGATAAAATACAGAATTGCGGAGGTTTATCTCAAGGAGACAGTCTCATGTGATGTAAATCATTCTTCTAGTAACCCTCTTGTCATTTATGGTGAGGCTGTCTGAAGAGTATCTCGTTAGTTCACAGGAAGAGAGAAGCCCCAAGATTACATGATTAAACACTGCTTCTTTGTAGATGGCTTGAAACTGTATGCCAGGAATATGCATGATATGGAAAAGAACCGTGAACTGTTAACAACATTCTCAGAGGATGTAGGGTTGGAGTTTGGTCAAGATAAATGTTCTTCTATGGCTGTGAAACGAAGGAAAACTGTAAACCAGACAAGACAAACATCAGTTCCATCAATAACTCGACCGTTTCTCCGAGGAATACTATACATGTAACAGGTGAATGGACAGAGAAACTCAACTCTTATAATATAGATTCTTCAATTACCTAACGTATTTAAAATAATCTTGTAAACATTAAGTGATGCTGTGGTAAGGGTAACGATGTGAACATATTTACACTTTATCAGCTTAGATGTAGACAATGTTACACGCTTCTTCAACTAATAACATCGAATATAGCTCTCTGGTGGTCATGAGTGTGACAATAAATATGTGACAATATTTCAGATACAAAATTAAGAATTTTGCTGTTTAGTATATAATTAATATCTAGAATTTATAAAGAAGTACAATATCCTTGTCAAGAAAGCAACTGACTTCTAATAGACAGGATGTGGATTTGTGCTCACAAAGGAACTATTAATTATATGAACTGCAGTATTGACTCGAAAGATAGGAACAAAAATATATGCTTTTCGTTTTTAATCTTGAATTGCACTCAGGATTTCTGTGTAAAAATTTCCTCCATACAATGTTGATAAAATAAATACAAATAATATTCAGATTAATTCGACCTACTTCTAAAGAAATAATAACGTTTTGTGAGAAGGGGACACATTTTTAATGAAGCTTGAATGCATAGAAATTACAATATGTGGTAGAGAGAGGTAAAATGTATGAGTTTATATCTTCTCATCTCAATTCGCTTAAAATCTTAATATTGTATTTGCTGATCAACCCTAGGTAAAGAAACAATTAATTTATTGTAAATATTTTTATTTCTTTTTTTCCAGTTAACTGAAGTGTATAAAAATACACCCGGTTTCATTTCAGTATTAGTTACCGGATTTAGGTAAGTCGATTTCTTTATGTAAAAATATTTTGTTTACATTAGCACAGGGCCATATTTTCTTTGGTAGGGATTTTCGTTAGTTGCTTTGACTTCAAGACTTGACTAGTTCGTACCTCGTTCTTTCAGGCGGGATAAAGGGCAAAACAAAGATCTGCAACTTTTAGGAAGTCGATTTCTCTAAAAGAAAATCTTAATTTTGTTACATTGGCACAATGCCAACACCTGCAGATTTTAGAATAAGTAAAATAACTATATCTAAATAAAATACTGCAAGATTTTTTGTTCAGTGTTCTGCCATTTCTGCTATGTCTACCTTGTAATTACCCCATCAGAACCTTTACTGTACAAATATTGACCAAACTAGATTATTTTAGCTAAACAACATATATATACACACACACACACACACACACAATTAACTGGTACTTAATTTATCGACCCCGAAAGGATGAAAAGCAAAGTCGACCTCGGCGGAATTTGAACTCAGAACGTAACGGCAGACGAAATACGGCTACACATTTCGCCCGGCGTGCTATCGTTTCTGCCAGCTCGCTACCTTAGTCTACTGGATATAATGAGAAAAGACAATTGATGCTAGAGTATTAAGACAAGTAAAAAAAGAAACAACATATGTGGAGGCGCAATGGCCCAGTGGTTAGGGCAGCGGACTTGCGGTCGGAGGATCGCGTTTTCGATTCCCAGACCGGGCGTTGTGTGTGTTTATTGAGCGAAAACACCTAAAAGCTCCACGAGGCTCCGGCAGGGGATGGTGGTGATCCCTGCTGTACTCTTTCACCACTCTAAAGGCGGTGCTCCAGCATGGCCGCAGTCAAATGACTGAAACAAGTACAAAAAAAAAAAAAAAAAAAGAAACAACATATCTGAATGTTAAAAGAATATATGTCTCTACTCAAAATCCTAGAAACAACCAAACCTATAATATTATTCTTCAAAACGTACTGATGCTGAAATAGAGATCAGGATTCTACAAAGACAAATTTGAAAAGTAAAATACAACCAGAATAATTAAAAAGAATATTAATAGATGATATATTATATCCAGCAACAAAAGAACCAATAGTGAAATTGTGTAGGTGATCATGAAATTGATTAACTTGCATGGAGGTTCGGTATTCCGTTTTTAACAAGAAAAATATTTCAAAGTAAAGAATGATTTTTACCTGTTTGTCCAGAAACCCAGTTTATGTATAACTGGAGCAAATTGAAGAGTGAACGATATAGAACAAACGAATGACACTGCATGGGCAACAAATTCGATTTCTTAGCAACAGACAAATAGCTCTCGTTGAACATATACTTATATGTGCAACAAGATTCTCCCAGACCATAACTTCTCTGGAAATGTGTATGAATAAAAACACAAAAATTGTGTGTGTGTGTGTGTGTGTGTATGTGTGTGTGCGCGCGCACGTGTATATGTCTGCACGTCTCTATGTATGATTTTATATTAAGATTTTTTAATTGAACCATTGATTTAAGTTTCCTATCGTTACTCTCTTCTAGCGATCTCTTTCTCCCCCTCTCTCTCTCTCTCTCTCTCTCTCCTCTCTCTCTCTCTCTCTCTCTCTCTCTTGCACCGCTTCTACTTTTTGTCTTTCTTTTCTCTTTATTTTTCTCTCATTTTCTCAACTTAACAAATTTTTCGTATATTTCAGGGAAGGTTCCACCCTCGTAGACTACGACCTTACAGTACATAGCTATGTTAATCAAAGCAGCGTGATTAACTTTATTAATTCGACGGGTGCGAACAATATTCGCGCTCTTTCTACTTCTTTAGGAATTCCATCCAATGTAGAGGAAGACATGCTGAGCAACATACAGCAAGGTAAGGATTTGTCTGTAACAAGACATAAATTCCGGTAAATTTTTACATAAAGTTGCATAAAATCAAGGAGAATTGTTCATAGAGTATAAAGATCATAATTTGCGTGTAATATCAGGTAGCTATTCTAGAAGGTATAAAATCAGATATATAATTAGATAGCGTTATCTATAACAGTATAAAATCAGGCAAAAGTTCTGTTGTTTCTGCAACAATTTTGAAGGTGTAAGAGTTTAGTAATTCTGTGATTATGAAGGCATTCTGTGCATCGTTGATATTACATTAATGTGAGGATGAAATCAGCCAGATGATATGTAGTGTTGTTCACCTATACACCTATATAGTACTATAAGCTCTGGGGGGATTGTGTTGTCTTAATAAAAGATGATGTAGGATCAAGACTGAATCAAAATCCACAGTTGTAGATGTTGAGAAGAAGGGTGTGTTCAGAGGATATGTTGGTAGTTGGATTTTCCATTATTTTGATGGAGGAACAGCAAATAAAAAGCACGTTTTGTGAGTTGTCATTAACTGATACGTCGATTCTTGTAAGCCCAAGCGAAAGATCAGTGATTGTAGGTGAAACCCTGAAGCTCTGTTGTTCACTGATGCATGAGAGAAGATACATGATTATGCACAAATTGAAATGGTTGCCTTCCAATGTGTTACTCCTAGATTCCGACTCGTACTTTTTCACAGGGAGATCCTGCTGGGAAATGTTTTTAAACAGTACCTTCTGAAAAATCAGTTGCATGATACAGTCAGAAGCAGTACATTGAGAGACTACGATATTCTCAAACCTAGAGAACTCTGCTGAAGCCACCCAATGTATAGCTCTCGTTCAGCCTTGATCAAGCAGGAGAGATTTGGCTTCGACGCGCTAATGATTCTGCCAATTTACTGCCTTAATGATCATGATAGCAACAACAACAACAACAATAACAACAATAACAATAATAATAATAATAATAATAATAATAATAATAATAATAATAATAATAATAATAATAATAATAATAATAATATAATAATAATAATATTAACTGCTCTAATGCAGTACCAGGCAGTGGATCTCGTGGCTTCTGATCTTAACTGATTGGAAGTGTTATCATGTACATTGTTTTGTCTTGGTATAAAAGATGGGCTACAACAAATATTCTGCTTAACACCACAGATTTGCTGGTCAGTTGAAAAACTATAACCAGTTAAGCATGTCCCTTAGTGGCTGGCAATATGCGCATCACTGATCACGAGCAGAAAGAGTGGGGGAGCATCATAGCCATGTGTTGAGAGGGATTCTTTGGGGTTTGAATAATTCATCCCTGGAAACATGGGTGTTTCGTTCAACATTTTTAAGCAATCCTTATTCAGGGACCTTTTGAGCGGGATGGGTTACTCGACCAGAAGAAAATTCTAACTGGGCCCCACCTGCAAGGTCATGCACTGTTTATCTTGATATGAGATCACCATGTTGCGCACATATGGTTGTGATGCATGTGCTTGGTGTAACCTTATCAGACGTGTAGTCATAATGGGTATACTGGGCTTCGTACATTTTACCCCGGTGTCACTTTGATGGCATGCATTGCTCTCTCACTCAATAATAATAATAATAGTTTTCCTTTATTGCATGCCTTGTTGTTGGCTGGACACACTATATCTGTGATCCAGCACTATTTCTATCTCGGTCATGACTATACCTAGTTTCCTATTCTCTATCTCATGATAACGCAGGATTTTTGCATTATCATTTTTGATAATGCCTTCGGGTTTTTGTTTGTACCACTTTTCTCTTCTGTCAGATCGATATTTATTGCATGGTGCCCAATGGACTTCCCTTCCTATATTATCATACCGCCCCTTATAGTATTTCTGGGCTAGTGGTGTAAATTGACTGGTAATATGCTATGCACTTTCCCCATTCTCACAAATTTTACGCTTAGCAGTTTCTACCAGTTTGTCTATTCTGTTCTTAATGCTTGCTCTTGAGCAGCACAAATTAAAGCCTCTGTTTCTGATTTTAAATCACTTTTAACTATCCATAACCACTTTTTTTCTTACCTGACCTATCTTCAACATCTGTATGGAACTGTCCATACAAACTTTTCTCCATCCACCTGTTTTCTGTTTCATCCACCCCCGTATACTTGTACTGATTTTTCATAGGCCTGACCTTCTTACTTCCAAAAATATTGGTCCCGTGGAATTTTTTATGTTGTTTTCTTCTGCTCTAATACTGCGTTTGCACTCAATCAGTTCTCTTCCTCCTCTTTTTCTTGGTACATACCGTCTGTCTGTGTCACTCTGTGGGTGAAATACCTCATATTTAATCAATAGATTTCTTACTATAGGCACAAGACCTGATATTTATTGGGGTAGGGCTGATCGATTTTATCGACCCAGAAAGGATGAAAGACAAAGTTGACCTCGGCGGAATTTGAACTCACAACGTAAAGGCGGACGAAATACCGCTATGCATTTTATCAGGTGTGCTGACGATCCAACCTGCTCGCCTTCTAAATAATAATAACAACAACAACAACATTATTATTATTATTATTATTATTATTATTATTATTATTATTATTATTATTATTATTATTATTCAGATATCTTCAGACGTCTGGAAGTTTTCTTGGGAATGTCTCGACTTTTAGTGCTAATTGGTGACTGGGACATCATCTTGGACGCATGCTTAGATTGTGTGAGGCTAGCTGTTGGAAAAAGGGGGCGCGAAAGCCTTGCAAACCTGCTCGAATGTTTTCAACTGTCTGACAAGTAGAGACTGGATTTTCCGAATATACTAATGTGGATATGAATGAATTGCATTGGGTCATCTAGTGAATCTAGATAGAGTATTCTGTAGGCCAGTAGATAAAAATAGTATAAGTTGTCCACTTTTTAAACTGATCGGTTACACAAACCACAAGTTTGTGATCTGCACAATCGAAAGAGGTTGTGTAATGGACCAGACTGAAAGGGCTGAAGACAGATACTTTTCTCTTTGGCCAGCCCGCATCAACTTTTTCAAGTTTCACTTGAAAAGGAAAGAGATGGAAGTACAGCCTCTCTGCATTTTTGTTGAAAAGTGGGTGAATGTGGCAAGAATGGTCCAAGTAAACGGGCCTAGTCAAAGCATGTGCCTCTCGGCGATGAGGAGAAGGCACTTGCCCTAGTTGTCAGGGCCTCTGTGATTTTGTGAGATTTCCATGAGTAGTCCTCGGAGTCTCCCTTTGGGGTGGGGTGGAATTTTTTGCTGTGAAAATATATTTTGTTATCGTTTTCAGTTTACACGCTTCATTTTTTGTAACTCCATAATGTATTGTCTTGTATCGACTCCAATGTCTTTTGTGAACCCTCAGTGGTAAATAAAGAAAATGTTGTTACTACTACTACTACTACTACTACTACTACTACTGCTGCTGCTGCTGCTGCAACTACTGCTACTGCAACTACTGCAGCTGCTAAGGCGGCGAACTGGCAGAATCGTTAGCACGCTGGACAAAATGCTTGGCGGTATTTCGCCCGTCGCTACATTCTCAGTTCAAATTCCGCCGTGATCGACTTTGCTCTTCATCCTTTCGAGGTCGATAAATTAAGTACCAGTGAAACACTGTGCTCGAATGTAATCGACTTAACCCTCCCCCAAAATTTCAGGCCTTGTACCTTTAGTAGAAAGGATTATCATTATTATTATTATTATTAGTAGTAGTAGTAGTAGTAGTAGTAGTAGTAGTAGTAGTAGTAGTAGTAGTAGTAGTTTATGAATTCTTTTGTAATTATTTTTTTCTTCTGTTTAGCCCAGCTAAGATATACTGATCGCTGTCTGACAAAAGGCGCGTGCAAGCCTTCATATAAATGTATAAACAACATGTGCAGTTTAATATGTACCAAAAATATCTGTTTAAACGGCGGACAGTGTTTTACTGACAGCAACAGTACCGTCATTTGCAAGTAAGTTGACCCTGACATACTGATATTCACTCCTTTAATCCATGCATCATCGGAGCATTTCCCCGCATATTTTACAGTTAAAAAGGCTACACTCATGATCATTGCTTGGTCTTTCTACACAGATGAGATCGATCTGCTAGATGTCTGCCTTGGAAAACTTCAGATTGATAGCTGTACAGAAAAAAAAGTATGGAAGGGCATGTATGTATGTGTGTGTGTAAGCATGTGAGTGTGTGTGTATCTTTGTGTGAGTCTGTGTGTGTATGTATATATATAAAGATATATATTTATATATATACATACACACACAGACTCTTTTACTCTTTTACTTGTTTCAGTCATTTGACTGCGGCCATGCTGGAGCACCACCTTTGGTCGAGCAAATCGACCCCGGGACTTATTCTTTGTAAGCCCAGTACTTATTCTATCGGTCTCTTTTGCCGAACCGCTAAGTGACGGGGACGTAAACACACTAGTATCAGTTGTCAAGCAATGCTAGGGGGACAAACACAGACACACAAACATATACACACACACTTATATATACATATATACGAAAGGCTTCTTTCAGTTTCCGTCTTACAAATCCACTCACAAGGCATTGGTCGGCCCGAGGCTATAGCAGAAGACACTTGCCCAAGATGCCACGCAGTAGGACTGAACCCGGAACCATGTGGTTGGTTAGCAAGCTACTTACCACACAGCCACTCCTGCGCCTATATAAAAATATATATATATATATATATATAATATATATATATATATATATATATATAGATATATATATATATAATATATATATATATATATAGGATATATATATATATATATATAATAATAATAATAATATAATATTAGGGAATAAATCCAAATTTACAGGAAAAAATCAGATTAGGATTGAATCCAATTGTATAGTAAAATATTATATTATATTAAATTAGAGACAAAACCACTATTATGCAAATCAAAGAAAGAAAGACTTAAGCCAATACATAAATTAATTTATATAAATTTAGAAATTTAACAATTATAAATAACCACTACGATCGTTTCGTGTCTTATTTCAGCACATCTTTGAGACATTCTTCAGGTGGTTTCAAAAACTAAAATATAATCAATATTTTTAAGATATTAATAATCTATATAATCTAAATAAAAATTTACTTATAATAAACTCTATTATTAAATATGATTATATCGAAATCGACTATAATGTTAAATATTAACTTTAATTTATAAGGTAGAAAATCCATATTCTAATATCCATATTAGTCTATATCTACATATATAGATATTTGAAATACTAAAATATATAAATTATCAATGAAAATATATATAAATATTATAATCAAGATCTAATAATCTCTATAAACTTGGTATGGAATAATGAAAACCTAATATATTTAATTTCTCATATTTAAAGATGAAATTGCTAAGTTCAAAATACAAAAATATATATACACATGCTCATGCACATATATACATGTATGTATATAAACATATCTAAATACGTACACAAACCCACACACACATATATATATATCTATACATACACATATACATATAGACACAGATATATTTTATAATGCAGCCCTACACCTCCACACAACACCTATGCATACTCACACACACACACATACAATCACTCATTCATAAACATATACTCTCAGCAAGACACTAACACAGAGGAGAAATAACATCCAGTAGCCGCAGATACTCAACCACATACTTATAGAAATATTTCATTCTTAGTAACATAGTATTAAATACTATATACTATATGTATGTAATAAACATATATAAATACGTAAACAAACACACACACACATATATATCTACACATACACAAATACATATAGACACGTATATATTTTAAATGCAGCCCTATATTTCTACACATTAATTATGCATACTCGCCACACACACACATACAATCACTCATTCATTATCGTATGCACACTGCAAGACACTAACACAGAGGAGAAACAACATCCAGTAGCCACAGATACTCAGCCACATACTTATAGGAATATTCCTTACTTAGTAATATAGTATTAAAAAATACTATAAGTACTATAAACAAAATTATGAATGGGAATATTATCTAATATAAATTATGCTATTATATTAGACATGGCCTAAACCATCTTAAGTCAAAACCTATCTAATTTATCAAAGTTTATCTAAATTATTTAATAACTAATAACATAGAGAATTACGATAAATAGATCAGTACATAAACAGCAATATTAACATAAGGAGAATATTATTACTCCTAAGGCTTATACAATATTAAAATTAACAATTTGGAGATCTTAAAAGATACGTACCTTCTTGCGAATTTTAAACTATGAACTAATTTTGAATCTCAAACATCTTAAACAGCGTTTAAGAGAACTCATAGAATTACGTTATAAGCAAAAAATAGAATAAATTTTTGATAAATTCTTTGCGCGTGAATGTCTCAAAGATGTGCTGAAATAAGACACGAAACGATCGTAGTAGTTATTTATAATTGTTAAATTTCTAAATTTACATAAATTAATTTATGTATTGGCTTAAGTCTTTCTTTCTTTGATTTGCATAATAGTGGTTTTGTCTCTAATTTAATATTATATATATATATATATATATATATGCATACTTATATATATTCTTTTATTCTTTCTTTTACTGGTTTCAGTCATTGGACTACGGTCATGCTGGGGTATCGCCTTGAATTTTTAGTCGAATAAATCGACCCCAGTGCTTATTTTTCTTTTTTGAAGACTGCTACTTATCCTATCGGACCCGCTAAGTTACGGGGACGCAAACACACCAACACCGGTTGTCAAGCGGTGGTGAAGGACAAATACAGACACAAAGACTCACACACACACATATACATATATACGACAGGCTTCTTTCAGTTTCCGTCTACCAAATCCACTCTCAAAGCTTTGGTCAGCCCGAGGCTAAAGCAAAAAACATTTGCCCAAGGTGCCACACAGTGGGACCGAACCCGGAACCATGTGGTTGGGAAGCAAGCTTCTTAACTCTCTCTCTCTCTCTCTCTCTACCCTCTCTCTCTACCCTCTCTCTCTGCCCTCTCTCTCTCTCCCTCTCTCTTCCCTTTTCTCTCTCTCTCACACACATACATACATAGATACTTGGGTAAATAAAAAATTATATGCACCTTTATTTCTGTAATTTATTAAAATAAAAGCACGGGTTGAGCAATTACATCATTTTTTGACATAGACTCCTTACTTTTCAATGTACTCCTTCCAGCAGTCCACAAGCTTGCTTATTCCATCGGAGAAAAATGCTTTCACCTGGTCGCGCAGCCATTTACGCACCGCTTCGTGCACTCCGTGTGTAGTAAATTGACGGCCTCATAAAGGATATTTGAGCGGCCCAAAGAGGAGATAGTCGAAAGGAACGAGATCTGGACTGTGTGCAGGGTGTTCAAGCAACACGAAACCCCAATTTTTCAGTGGTTTCGACCGTGTAGGCGACCGTATGTGCATTGTCGTGCAACAATAACACTTGACTTGACAATAGACATCGACGTTTGGTACGAATTACTGATTTCAGTTTAATGGCTAACAGTTCACTGTAGTAACATTTGTAACTGTAGACCCCTTTTCTGGGTAAAGTTCCAGTATAGGCTCTTTTGCGTCCTAGAAAACGGTTAGTATCACTTTTTCTGCGGAAAGCTGAGTCTTGAATTTCTTTTTCGCTGACGATTCCGTGTATTTCCACTCCATTGTCTACCATTTGGATTCTGGCTCAAAGTGATGGACCCAGGTCTTATCTCCTGTGAATATTCTCTCCAAAAAAGCTTCGCCTTTACCGTTGAAGCAGTCGAGTAAACGTTGACAGATCTCCATACAACTGTGCGTGCGTGCGCGTGCGTGCGTGCGCGTGCGTGCGTGCGCGTGCGTGCGTGCGTGTGCGTGCGTGTGTAGTAGGAAAAAGGGAGAAGGAGAATTTCGATTATTTCCACATGGTGAGTTGTAAAGCAAACAATATATATATAAGATATATACATATATATATATATATATATATAAAATGAAATAAGGAAAATGCATTAAGCTTACATAGTTTTAATATATTTTATAAGTGAAAGAGTGTTGTGTTGTCGACCGGTTTCTCTTCCGCTAATCATAACATTGAAATTATTGTAATTTGCATTTTCTTAAGAAGATTTTAGTCCATGTTGTATATGGGAGTTTGGAATGAATATATATATATACTATATATATATATATATATATATATATATATATATATATATATATATAGATACATATATATATATATATATATATATATATATATATATATACATATATATATATATATATATACATATATATATATATATATATATACATATATATATATAATATAATATATATACATATATATATATAACATATATATATATATATATAATATATATATATATATATACGTACACAGTTATATATATATATATATATACATATATTATCTATAAATATATATATATATCTATATATACGTACACAGTTATATATATATATATATATATAATATTATACATATATAATATATAATATATTATATAAATATATATATATATCTATTATATATAATATACATATATATATATATATAACATATATATATATAGGTACTAGATAGATATATATATATATATATATAATATATATATATACATATATATATATATATATATATATATATATATAATATAACTGTGTACGTATAATATATATATATAACTGTGTACGTATATATATATATAACTGTGTACATATTATATATATATATATATAAAAAACTGTGTACGTATGTGTGTGCATGTATGTTGAATGCTCGAAATGAGGAGTAGATAAACAGCCGACAACTGATGAAGGGTCGTTCTTTGTGCTAGTTGTCTCGTTTTCCATTTTTTTCGCGTTGTTTGCATATTTAACTAGTTTGTTTTCGTACTTCATGTTATTTACAGTTGGTGACGTCCTGTACCCATATATACATACATACATACATAAAATTATTATCCCCTTGTTACTGTCAATATCACATAAATGATATTTAAAAATTACTACTCGATCACACACACACACATACGTGAGTGTGTGTGTACGTGCATACATGTATGTATGTATGTATGTAACATTTGTGAATTATCTTTAGATTTTGTTTTGCAAATCATGATCTTTGTCCTCGATAACAGGTGTTCAGAAAATTGGAAATATTACTACTCCGGTTCCAAATGTGAAAATGAAAATATGTCGTGGAAGTTTATTAGCAGTATAGCCGGAGGAATTGGTGCGGCTGTTGTGCTTATTTTCTTGATCATCATTGTGGCATTGTGTTGCAAACGCAAGAAAGCAGGTAAAGTATCGACTATTTATATTACTAGCTGTTAAATATTGATTCATTGTACTCTGTTATATATATATATATATTATATATATATATATATATATATATATTATATATATAGTGAGAAAGAGAGAGAGAGAGAGATTTGTGTGTGGTGTACAAGACATAAGTTTCATAAACTACGAAATATAAATATCAACACAACCACACTTGAAACGT
>NC_042997.1:42409331-42429331 GCF_006345805.1 Octopus sinensis
ATTTGACTGCGGCCATGCTGGAGCACCGCCTTTAGTCGAGCAACTCGACCCCGGGACTTATTCCTTTGTAAGCCCAGTACTTATTCTATCGGTCTCTTTTGCTGAACCGCTAAGTGACGGGGACGTAAACACACCAGCATCGGTTGTCGAGCAATGCTAAGGGGACAATCACAGACACACAAACACACACACACACATATATATATACATATATACGACAGGCTTCTTTCAGTTTCCGTCTACCAAATCCACTCACAAGGCATTGGTCAGCCCGGGGCTATAGCAGAAGACACTTGCCCAAGATGCCACGCAGTGGGACTGAACCCGGAACCATGTGGTTGGTAAGCAAGCTAATTACCACACAGCCACTCCTGCGCCTATAGCAAAAGCATGTTAGCAAAAGCACTGAAGAATGGCTAGCAGCAGTAACCAATGCTAGCATGCTAGAAGGAGAAGCAAAATATGAAGTACTTGAAAAGAGAAAACATATTTATATGGAACAACATTTACACCACAATTTATGAAGACTATTAAGACAGAAAAAGGCAAAGACACTTGGAAAAAGGGAATTCTCATAAAAGAAACAGAAGAATTCATCATGGCAGCTCAGGATCAAGCCCTCTGGACAAATAGTGCAAAATATATAGGCACAGGAGTGGCTGTGTGGTAAGTAGCTTATTTACCAACCACATGGTTCCGGGTTCAGTCCCACTGCAAGGCACTTTGGGCAAGTGTCTTCCACTATAGCCTCGGGCCGACCAAAGCCTTGTGAGTGGATTTGGTAGATGGAAACTGAAAGAAGCCCGTCGTATATATATGTATATATGTATATATGTGTATATGTGCGTGTATGTGTTTGTGTGTCTGTGTTTGTCCCCCTAGCATTGCTTGACAACCGATGTTGGTGTGTTTATGTCCCCGTTACTTAGCGGTTCGGTGAAAGAGACTGATAGAATAAGTACTGGGCTTACAAAAGAATAAGTCCCGGGGTCGATTTGCTCGATTAAAGGCAGTGCTCCAGCATGGCCGCAGTCAAATGACTGAAACAAGTAAAAGAGTAAAAAAAGAGAGTGGTCAATGTGTTACCATTGCGCAGGTTGTGTGATGAACGAGAAGAGAAATAGTGACCCACATAGTAAGTAAAAGTTCCAAACTCACACAGAAACAATATAAATCTTGGAGACATGATAATGTTGCAAAGAACATCCAATGGAAAACGTGCAAGAAGTATGGACTCCATCAGGACACAAGGGGTATGGAAATGTACCTGAAAAAGTGACTGAGAATGATGAGGTGAAACTTCTTTAGGGCTTTCCTATCCAAACGTATCATGCCAAAGAGCATAACAGGCCAGATACCTTGGTGTTTGAGACGAGGGAATGGACTTGCTACATAATTAATGTGGCCTACTGATTTGATACAAGAATAAGAGCCAAAGGAACCAAGGTAAATATATACCAGGGCTTGAAGAGAGAGATGACAGATTGTGGACTTGTGGAGAAAATAAGGTTGTACCAATTATCATTGGAGCTTTAGAATCAATGGGGAAGAGGCTCAAAGAGTGGACTGAAAAGATTGGCTTGCAGAAGATCATGGAATACATGCAACTAGCCTGCTTATTAGGAATTTTAAGAATCATTCAAAAGTCTTTGGATGGCTGAGGTCATAGATGGTGACATATTATCCAAGAGTAAACCTATTTAAATTCCATCATAGGAGCGAGGTACAAAAAATGTCCAAACAATAATAATAATAATAATAATAATAATAATAATAATAATAATGATAATGATAATAATAAATGCCCTGATGCAGTACCAGACATAGGCTCTCATGGCTTCTGATCTTAACTGATTGGAAGTGTTATTGTGTACATTGTTTTGTCTTGCTATAAAAGATGGCCTACAGCAAATATTCTGCTCAAAACTACAGATTCACTTGTCAGTTGCTTGACCTCAACCATTTGAGCATATTCCTTGGCAGCTGATGATATGTGCATCTCTGATCATGTGCAGAAGTAGTGGGGGAGCATCATAGCCATATATTGAGAGGAATTCTTTGAAATTTGGATAATTCACCTTTGGAAACAGGGGTGTTTTGTTCATCATCCTTAAATAACCCTTATTCAGAGACCTTTTGAGCAAGATGGGCTACTCGACCTGAAGAAAATTCTAACTGGGCTCCACCTGCAAAGTCATGTGCTGTTTATCTTGATATGAGATCATTAAGTCACACACGTATGGTTGTGATGCATGTGCCTGGGGTACCCTTATCAGATGGGCAGTCATGATGGGTATACTGGGCTTCATATATTTTATTGCAGTGTCTCTTTGATGGCATGCATGGCTCTCTCACTCAATAATAATAATAATAATAATAATAATAATGTTATCATGTACATGTTTTGTCTTGTATAAAGATGGGCTACAGCAAATATTCTGCTCAATACCACAGATTTGCTTGTCAGTTGTTTGACCTTACCAGTTGAGCATGTCCCTTAGTGGCTGACGATATGTGCATCCTGATCACGAGCAGAAATAGTGGGAGCATCCTAGCCATGTGTTAAGGGATTCTTTGGAGTTGAATGATTCACTCTGGAAACATGGGTGTTTCATTCAACATCCTTAATCAGGGACCTTTTGAGTGGGATGGGTTACCCAACCAGAAGAAAATTCTAACTGGGCCCCACCTGCAAGGTCATGCGCTGTATATCTTGTTATGAGATCACCATGTCACGCACATATGGTTGTGATGCATGTGCCTGGTGTACCCATATCAGACTGGTAGTCATGATGGGTATACTGGGCTTCGTATATTTGTACCCCAGTGTCACTTTGATGGCATGCACTGCTCTCTCACTCAATAATTATAATAATAATAATAATAATAATATGCAAATACTACATCACAGAAAAAGATTTACCTGAGATAAAAGAAAAGCTAAAGCAAGATATCCTTGCCAAAGCACAAAGGATCCGCCGGTATGAGAAACGCCAACGTTTCTTTGAACAAAACAAACAGTTCAACTCCAACCCCCAAAAGTTCTACCAAGAACTTGGCAAAAATAAAATAGACATCACTGCAGCACCAATGGCAGAAGAAGTGGAAGGATTCTGGAAAGGAATATGGTCGGCGAATGAACAACCAAAAAAAAGGAGTATTGAAACAACAAACATAGCATCTGAGCTACTTTGGACCCCCAAAACAACTGAAGGGGTCACCCAGGCACTGCAAAGACTAAGCAACTGAAAGGCACCTGGGCACGACAAGATCCCCAACTTCTGGTTGAAATATCTACCAGGAATGCACAAAAAGCTGGCTGAAAATTTTAACAACATACTGGCAGAGCCAGAGACAATGCCTGAATGGGGAAAACCATCTTAATTCCAGCAAAACCAGAAAACTACAGACCTATAACCTGTCTCCCTACAATGTACAAAGCATTTACTGCAGTAATATCACAAAGATTAAACAAGCACCTGGACGAAAACAATCTGTTTCCAGACAAGCAGAAAGGAAGCCGCAAAGGCTCATACGGCTGTAAAGATCAACTAATGATCAATAAAGCCATAACTGAAGACAGCCACAGGAAGAAGAAGAAAGGCCTCAGTATGGCCTGGATTTACTACAGAAAGGCGTTTGATAGCATCCCCCACACATGGATCCTCGAAACACTAGCCATTAACAAAGTACCACCAACAATTATAAAATTCATAGAGCACTCTATGAATAAATGGCAAACAGTGCTACAGTTCCAAACAAAAGAGGGACTCATGAAAACCAAAGCCATCCCCATTAGAAGAAGAATATTCCAGGGAGACACGCTCTCTCCACTCCTTTTCTGCTTGGCACTGTCACCTCTATCTGATATGCTAAATAGAACTGGATGCGGATATAAATGTTATGGCAAAACGATCAGCCATCTTTTATATATGGATGACCTAAAACTATGCGCTGCAAATGACAAACAGCTGGAAACACTATTAAAGACAGTTCATGGATTCACCAAAGAAATAGATATGACATTTGGATTAGAAAAATGCGCCAAAGCAACCATGAAAAGAGGAAAACTAGTTAAGAGTGGCAACATCACACTAGATAAAACCAATGAAATAAAAGAATTAGACCAAAGCCAAACTTACAAATACTTAGGAATCCATGAACTAGATAAGACACAACACACACAAATGAAAGAGAAAATAAAAAAAGAATATTATAGACGAGTTAGATCAATACTGAAAACAGAGCTCAATGCTAAAAACAAGATAATAGGTATTAACACTTTAGCCGTCCCAGTTATAAGTTAAAGCTACAATATCCTAACCTGACCAAAATAGATAGGAAATCAAGAAAAATAATGACAGGATCTAGGATGCATCACCCAAAATCTGACATAGAAAGGCTATATATACAACGTATAGAAGGTGGTAGAGGCCTTATACAGCTGGAAAACTACTATAAAATAACCACCATAGGACTGAAAAAATATCTACTTCAGAAGGAAGGAAAACTGATACAAATAGCGGCAAAACACGAGCAAAACAAAAAACTGTTCTCAGTATTTAAGGAAGCTGACAAATACAAACAAGAAATCATACCACCTAACAAATATGAAGAAGAAGAAGAAGAAGAAGAAGAAGAAGAAGAAGAAGAAGAAGAAGAACAAGAACAAGAACAAGAACAAGAAGAAGAAGAACAAAAGCTATAAAACAAATGAAATCCAAACTAAAACTAGAACAGCAACGAACCATGATAAAACGATGGCAAGAAAAGCCCCTTCATGGCAAATACTGGACTAAACTAAACGCAAAAGAAATAGACAAGGAAAAATCCCAGCAATGGTTGAGAAGCTCAGGACTCAAAGCAGAGACAGAGGGATTTTTAATTGCAGCAGAAGACTAAAGCCTCCCCACCAGAAATTACCAAAAACATGTAATGAAAAGAAATATAACAAGTAACTGCAGAATATGTGGAGATGGACAAGAAATAATAAATCATATTATCTCTGGCTGCCCAGTCCTGGCTAAGAAGGAATATATTCACAGACATGACAGAGTTGGGACCTACATACACTGGAAGCTATGCCAACATTATGGAATAACAACAGAAAAAAGATGGTATAGGCACACACCAGAAAAGGTACAGAAAACGAGGAAGCAACCATACTCTGGGATATGCCAATACACACAGATAGAGAAATTAAGGCCAACAGACCAGGTATAGTTGTCAGAGATCATGAAGGAAAAAAATGCTTTCTAATTGATGTATCAATACCGGCAGATGACAACGTGTCTCTAAAAGAAATGGAGAAACTCTCAAAATACAAAGACCTGGAAACAGAGGTAACTAGAATGTGGAACCTGAAAACAGAAACAATTCCTATCATAGTAGGTGCATTAGGCATGATAAAAAAATATTCAGACAAATACATAACAAAAACACCAGGACTTACAAACACATATAACATATAGAAAATTGCACTACTAGGCCCTGCACACATCCTACGCAGAACACTTTCCATACAATAACCATCAGAGCATCACAACAAATCACAGCACATACCCAAGGCACACAGAGCTATGCTCGGTAGTGAAGTGAAAGCACGCTATAAAAATAAAACTACTGAATAATAATAATAATAATAATAATAATAATAATAATAATAATAATAATAATCATCATCATCATTATATCTCAACAAACACACACATACAAAATGACATTCTTTACTTTTTCATTTCTGTCTTATTTTTCCCTATATTCTATGTTTTAGTGAGCATGGCAGTGACAGTTTCCCACTTTCAAGGAAAGCCAATGGTTTTGAACCGGAAATCATGAATGCGTATGCTTATGACAATAAAGCTGTAAGAACTCTATCTTTATTACATTTCACAATTTTCGTTTGCAAGTCTAAATTATATCTTCTTCTTCTTCTTCTTCTTCTTCTTCTTCTTCTTCTTCTTCTTCTTCTTCTTCTTCTCCTCCTTCTTCTTCTGTGAAGGCGCATGGCTCAGTGGTTAGAGAGTCGAGCTTATGATCGTGAGGTTGTGAGTTCGAATCCCGGACCGGGCTGCGTGTTGTGTTCTTAAGCAAGGCACTTTATTTCACGTTGTTCCAGTTCACTCAGCTGTAGAAATGAGTTGCGACGTCACAGGTGCCAAGCTGTATCGGCCCCTTTGCCTTTCCCTTGGATAACATTTGAGGCAAAAAGAGGAGAGGCTGGTATGCATGAGTGACTGCTGGTCTTCCATAAACAACCTTGCCCAGACTTGTGCCTCGGAGGGTAACTTTCTAAGTGCAATCCCATGGTCATTCATGACCGAAGGGGGTCTCCTCCTTTTATTATTATTATGATTATTAGGCACAAGGCCTGAAATTTTGGTGAGGGGGATAGTCCATTACTCAACTGATACATATATTATCATCCCTAAAAGAATGGATGGGCAAACTCCGCCAAGGTCAACTTTGCCTTTCATTCTTTCAGGGTCAATAAAATGAATACCAGCTAAGCACTGAGGTCTATGTAATCAACTTACCCCTCTCTCAAAATTGCTGGCCTTGTGCAAAAACTTGAAAACATAAGGCAGCAAGCTCAAAGCATCATTAGCATGCCTGACAAATTGCTAAGCAGCATTTTGTCTGTCTTTGCATTCTGAGTTCAAATTCTGACAAGGTCTATTTTGCCTTTCATCCTTTTAAAGTCAATAAAATATGTACCTGTTGAACTTTTCGATCGATGCAATCGACTTATCCCTTCAACTGATACTTATTTAATTGACCCTGAAAGGATGCAAGGCAAAGTCAATGTTGGAGTAATTTGAACCCAAGACATAAAGACAGATGAAATGCCACTGTCCAGGGTGCAAATGATTCTGCCCAGCTCACCATCTTAATATCCTTTATAAAGAACTAGCAGTATCGCCCGGCGTTGCTCGGGTTTGTAAGGGAAATAACTATATAAGCATTTTTAGAGAGTTACTTCCCTTATAGATGCCAATTCGGGCTTTCTTAGCCATTTCTGTTTTGGTGTCTTCAAGCCATGAAGTTGTTGTTTTAAAAGAACGCTGGTCTCCTTGACAACGCTTTACGACGTTGATTTCCTTACACTCCCTTCCCCACAGCTTCACGAGGGAGGGAAGAAGGGGGAGAAGCAAACACAGCTGCAGGTGTTTGAGCGTGGACGCCAACTCCGCCGCCATCGACACACGAAAAATTATGCATTAAAATGGAATAAAAAATGATGTTAAATTATTTTTAAAATCGTAGACTCATTATAGACGCGCGCTAATACTCAGACGGGCTCGATATGAATCACGACTATAAGATACCCGAATTTGGTTAAACTGCACCGCAAAATGTGGGAGTAGTTAGGAATCTAAATCGAAGGGGACAGACACTCACACAACTACAGTTTTATATATATAGATATGCTTTTTAATGATATCTAAGCATTTGATCTTCTGATGTAATTTGATTTCCTTTTTATAATTTTGTTAATATTTTATCCGAATGAAGATGTCACACACTGAATACGATGAACTAGCTAATTATGAGTCACAACAACAACAACCACAACAACAACAACAACAGAGTCCAGTATACTATGCTCAAAGTGAATTCAGACCAAACTTGAGCCATATTGACACTGCTAAAGATGTAAGTATTTAAATCAACAACTAATAACCATCATTTTAAGAATGTTCTAATTCATTCATTTAACATTGTTGTTTAGGAGTCAGTGCAAAAACACTTACTTAGTGCTGAGTCTTTTTTCCAAGCAAATCTTAAACTTCAAAATCAATTTCACAGGGAGTTGACACTGAGAGAGGGATGAGGTGAGAGAGAGAGAGAGAGAGAGTGAGACAGACAGCAGAGACAGCTTTATTAAGCGGCAGTAAAATTTATATGGATTTATGTGTGGTATACACACACAATATATGTGTGTGTGTGTGTATATATATATATATATATATATATATATATATAAAACTTTGATAGCTTTGATAAGTTCCAGCCAGTATAGGCACAGGCCATGTCTAACTCAATAGCGCCACCTGGTAAAGTCTTTTAGTCATATATGGGGCACTGTGGCCAACTCTAGCAAAGAGTTATTACTGTTGGAGACATATCCGGGTATAGGAGGTTGGGCCGGGATTTTTTTGAAGAAATTTGTCCAGTGACACATTTGAATTTTATGGGATCCGTTTCTGTGTTTCATGTATTTTGGTATCAAAGAGAACAGGACCGGTTGAGGTATAGTAATTGTGATGTAATGTTGCTATGTGTACCAAGTTTGATTTTTGTAGTCAGCCTGTGTTGGAGAGAGTAGAGATTGAGATTTTTTAGTTGACCCCAATAATCAATGCCTCTCATGCCATCTATCTTTCTTGTTATTGACCTCTGGAGTTGCTTCGTATAGAGGGGCCACAAAGGGCAACAGTATTCAAGGTGAGGTTGGGCAAAAGTGGTGTAGAGAAGGATGATGGTGTAGGCATCACTTGACCAGAAAGTTCTCAGAATCCAGGAGCACATCTTGCGGGCCAAGTCAACCTTCGTATGAGGAGACCACAGTGGGCAACAGTACTCAAGGTGGGGTCGGGCCAAAGTAGAGTAGAGAAGGATGATGGTGTGGGTATCCTCAGACCGGCAAGTTCTCAGAATCCAGGAGCACACCTTGCGGGCCAAGTCAACCTTGCTGTTTACATGGGAACTCCGGCTTAGATTGTTATCAACAATTACTACAAGGTCTCTGGTATTGCTGGATGACACTAGGGAGTCGCCTGAGGGGAAAGCATATGGTAATTTCAGAGTTTCCTCTTTTCCAAAGTGGATCAAATCAAACTTGTCTTCATTTAGAAGCATATTATTTTTTTCTGCCCATTGGACAATAGCAAATAGATCTGACTGAAGGCATGTTCAGTCTCCCATGCCATTTATGGCTTTCTGGAGTTTGGAATCATCTTCAAAATTTTCAATGTAGAATGTTTGATGACAACTATGTCGTTGATGTAAATAATGAAGAGGAGTGGGCCCAACACAGTACCTTGCAGGACACCACTACTGACTTTGGCTGGGCTGGATCGTATTCCCTCGAACACATGTTGGGCTCTGTTCGTTGGGAAACACTTTATCCACTGCAGCACCTTTCCATGGACTCCAATGCTGGACAGTTTCTTCAGCAGAGTTTTGTGGCCCTCTCTGTCAAATGCCTTGCTGAAATCAATGTGTATGATGTCGGTATTGGAGCCTTCTCCCAACGCTTTTAAGATGTCACCAAAATGGTGCAGAAGCTGCAACTGACAGTCCTTGCCATCACGGAAACCATGCTGCAGATATATATATATTTCCTTATTGCCCACAGGGGACTAAACATAGAGGGGACAAACAAAGGGTTTAAGTCAATTACATCGACCCCAGTGTGTAACTGGTACTTATTTAATTCACCCTGAAAGGATGAAAGGCAAAGTCGACCTTGGCGGAGTTTGAACTCAGAATGTAACAGCAGACGAAATACTGCTAAGCATTTCACCTGGCGTGCAAACGATTCTGCCAGCTCGCCACCCTATATATACATATATGTACATATATATACATACATATATATATATATATATATATATGTGTGTGTGTGTGTGTGTGTGTGTGTGTGTGTATATATCATCATCATCATTGTTCGACCGTGGTCGAGACAATGGAATTTACCATGCTACGCCAGACTTCACGGTCCATCATGGCATTACGGAGGTCCTGTTGCTGGATGCCTGTATCCCTGGAGATTACATCAGGGTACGAGAGTGTGCGCCCTCTGGTATTGTGAGTAGAGTATATATAATATATATATATATATATATATATATATATATATATATATATATATATATATTATATATATATGTGTGTGTGTGTGGTGTATATATATGTATGTATATATACATATATATATATATATATATATATATATATGTGTGTGTTGTGTGTGTGTGGTGTATATATATGTATGTATATATATATATATATATTATATATATATATATATATATATATATGTGTGTGTGTATATATATATGTGTGTGTGTGTTTGTGTGTATGTATTAACCACCTAAGGGATATTAAATATCCAAAGAATTTACTGGCTTTTTTTTACCTATATAAATAACAATGTTATGAACTATGTATAAAAAATAAAATTGAATTGAATTCGTGGCCGGTTGCCAGCTCTGTCTGGCCCCGTGTCGGTGGCACGTAAAAGCACCATCCGTTCGTGGCCGTTCGCCAGCTCTGTCTGGCACCTGTGCAGGTGGCACGTAAAAAACACCCACTACACTCGCGGAGTGGTTGGCGTTAGGAAGGGCATGCAGCCGTAGAAACACTGCCAGATCTGACTGGGCCTGACGAAGCCTTCCAGCTTCACAGACCCCAGTTGACCCGTCCAACCCATGCTAGCATGGAAAGCGGACGCTAAACGATGATGATGATGATGATGATGATTTAATGATTAAATTATTTAATTGTTCAATTTGTCATTTTGGTCTCCATTGCTAATCTATATATATATATATTATATATATATATATATATGCAAGTGCTATTAAAGGTAAATTTTCAAATTAGGTTGGTAGGGATATACAATCCTTGCGGGTACCATTTCACTTTTACCGGTTAATAATGCTGGCTAACCTCGATGAGTGTAGAAAAATTCCAGTTAGTTTATTTTACTATTGCTAGCAGCTCTTCACATTGGTAAATCCATGTCTCTATAGAGACTGCATGTTGTTGGTAGAGAAGAAATATCAAATTGATAAGGAGAACAGAGATTTTTAGATTCAGTTTTATTCTTCAGTCAGTTATGTCTTTCCATTTCTGCAGAAACGGATTATTATTAATTTTTTCATCATCATCGTTTAACATCTGTTGTCCATGCTGGCATGGGTTGGATGGTTTGAATGGGCTGGCATGCTGGAAGGCTACACCAGACTCCAGTCTGATTTGGTATGGTTTTCTACTGCTACATTCCCTTCCTAATGCCAACCACTCCATGAGTGTAATGGGTGCTTTTACATACCACTTACATGGGTGCCATTTGCATGACACCGGGATGTGTTTATGTGCCACTGGCCACGATTGCAATTCTGCTCGGCTTGATGGGTCTTCTTCTCAAGCACAACATAATGCCAAAGGTCTTGGTTATTGCCTCCATGAGGCCTGCTTCCATGAGGCCTGCCTCCATGAGGCCTGCCTCCATGAGGCCTGCCTCCATGAGGCCCAACACTCAAAAGGAACTCAGCCATCTTGCCTCTGTGAGCCCCAATGTTCAAAAAATGCTCTTTACATGCCACCAGCACAGGTGCACTTGACTTGGCAGGTCCTCTCAATCACAGCACATTGCCAAAGGTATCAGTCCCTAGTCATTGCCCCCGTGAGGCCCAAAGTTTGAAGATCATGCTTCACCACCTCATCCCATGTCTTCCTGGGTCTACCTCTTCCACAGGGTCCTTCCACAGTTAAAGATCGGCACTTCTTTATACAGCTGTCCTCGTCCAAACATAACATGACCACACCAGTGTAGTCATCTCTCTTGCACACCACATCTGATGCTTCTTATGGTTAAGTTTTTCTCAAGATGTTTACACTCTGTTGAACATGCACACTGACATTGCACATCCAGCAAAGTATACTGGCTTCATTTCTTTCAAGCCTACACATGTCCTTGGCTGTCATAGCCTATGTTTCATTGTCATGCAGCATGGCTGTTCGCACACAGGCATCAAACAATCTGCCTTTCACTCTTAGGGAAAGGCTCTTAGTCGCCAGCAGGGGTAGGAGCTCTCTGAACTTTGCTCAGCTTAATCTTATTCTCACAGCTACACTCTCAGAGCATCTACCTCCACTACTAACTTGGTCACTTAAATAACAGAAGCTATCTACTACCTCTAGCTTGCCCCACTGGCAGGTGATGGAGTCTATTTTCTGCACATTTTCAGCGTTTATTGTACCTGTGAACCTTCCATGTACAAAATTTAGTTTCCCTGTTAACCTTCCTTTGATGCTGCTGCAACTTTTTGTGTCCAAAGCTTACATCTTATGGAGTTTCTACCTACACCTTTTTTACGGATTGAGCAGGGCCATCTACCTGAAAGGATTTGTGACATATGTATGTATATGTATGTGTGTGTGTGTGTGTGTGTATGTGTACGTGTGTGTGTATATGCATGTGTGTGTGTGTGTGTGGTGTGTATAAAATTTTAAAGTTTTCTGTAGCAGTTGGAGCTAGCACTGAAAGTTATGATGTTTTGTATATGAACATGTCAATGTAAACAGTGTGATTAAAAATAGAAAGATAGGTAATATGTGTATATGCATATTTCAGTGTTAACTTTAATTTCTGTAGAAAGTCTGTAGAGATTACTTTAAAAAGTGATTGAACTGCACTGCTAACACAGGTAGGACACAGTAAAGACAAAAAAAAAACTAATGAAACCTCTTACTCACTTCATCTTTAATCACAGACTTGTTTTGACTTTTAGGAAAATAAATTAACATTCTAAGATAATGTCATAAAATGATTAACTTGAAGAATTACTTGTCTCTTGTGTCTGTTATGGTTCCACTTCAAAGGAATCCACTGGCACATGGTCACTTCCTTAGGTTTTGGTCTCCTTCCATGCTAAGGAAGTGACCATGTGCCACTGATTGCCTTTGAAGTGGAACCATAACAGACACAAGAGACAAGTAATTCTTCAAGTTAATCATTTTATGACATTATCTTAGAATGTTAATTTATTTTCCTAAAAGTCAAAACAAGTCTGTGATTAAAGATGAAGTGAGTAAGAGGTTTCATTAGTTTTTTAAATTTCTATTTCCATTATTTTATTTTTAGTATTTTTTTCTTATTTATATCTCTTTCTATTTCTGTGTTGTTCCTTGTCAACGGAATGCTAAAAATAACATAATGGTGTCGGTATAAAAGAAAGAGAAACTAAAGATGGTCTAGCAGCACTTTGGACCCTCTTCACCTGAAGTAATGAAAGCCATTGCCAGCTGATAATGATCCAATTGTAGTGATTTATAACAAAGCCTGTTCATCCTATCTTCTCATATTAAAATTCTTTTGTATATACTCTGTGGATACCCTATGATTTCCACGTGTATATCCAATGAAAGGAAAAGTCCTGCTGTATGATAACATCTGGTAGTTGATACCCGAAAAAGAGCTTTGAAAAGCACACTATATGGTTATTACCCAGAAAATAATAAATTATACATACATACATCATCATCATCGTTTAACGTCCGTTCTCCATGCTAGCATGGGTTGGACGGTTCGACCGGGGATGTGGGAAGCCAGAAGGCTGCACCAGGCTCCAGTCTTATCTGGCAGTGTTTCTACAGCTGGATGCCCTTCCTAACGCCAAACAAAAAGAAGTATTCCATCTGGGGAGAGATAAATATTATTTAATAAACACAATATATGTTTATGTGCTACTATTTGTTTCATGTGTTGAGAACATGACAAGTTATAAAACAATGTTTGACATGTTTTCAGCACATGGAATTAATAGTAACACATAAAAACCTATACTGTGTTTATTAAATAATATATATATATATACACATACATATATATATGGCCGTGGCCGTGCCAGCCCCGCCTGGCCTCCGTGCCCTTCAAGTCTGGTTCGCCCCTTCACTCGGAGCCTTGTCAGGACATGTCTTAATTCATCAACCGTCAAGAGCCAAGAGGCTTGGAACAGTGGGAAAGGCTAACTGCTCCTGATTACTGTGCATGCGCATCAGGGGGACTTCTGACAGCCTACCGGAAAACACCAAACATTGCACATGTGCAGATGAATATCTCAAAACGGTGTCTAAAACATGGCATCACTACAATATCATGTAAACATAAAACAAAATATCGTTTGTGGAATCTGAAAAAAATATTCTGAAATGAAATAACACATTATAGAATAAAGAAGGAATGTACGACGACGAGGGTTCCGGTTGATCCGAATCAACGGAACAGCCTGCTCGTGAAATTAACGTGTAAGTGGCTGAGCACTCCACAGACACGTGCACCCTTAACGTAGTTCTCGGGGATATTCAGCGTGACACAGAGAGTGACAAGGCCGGCCCTTTGAAATACAGGTACAACAGAAACAGGAAGTAAGAGTGAGAGAAAGTTGTGGTGAAAGAGTACAGCAGGGATCACCACCAACCCCTGCCGGAGCCTCGTGGAGCTTTTAGGTGTTTTCGCTCAATAAACACTCACAACGCCCGGTCTGGGAATCGAAACCGCGATCCTATGACCGTGAGTCCGCTGCCCTAACCACTGGGCCATTGCGCCTCCACAGAAACAGCAAAAAGGCTACCCTAAGAAAGTATTGTCAATTCAGTCAATAAACCCCACAACAGCTTCTGTTGACTTCTGAATTTATTGAAGATAGTCATGCCTTAAATGAGATCAAACAAAAGAATGTACTACCCATCCTTGACATCTACTGAATGAATAGTAAAATAAGTTCAAAACCACTACACAAACCTCCATTCCTATATAACTACCATTTCTTCCTCTCTTTCCACCACCTTCTCCTCCTTCCCAGCAAATACACATAGAAATATCCATATAACTCACTCAACCTTCATACTGGTCAAAAGGGATAAGCATCCCTCTGTTGCATATCCATTAATGTTATATCACCTGAAGAAATGAATCCATGAAGATGATCAACCCAATGCCTACAGGTACTACGGACTACACTGTAATCATCCCAGGAATACGGACTGTGATCTTAAGAGACCTGTGATTTATGGAAACAGGCATAGCTATGAAATAAATGTTTATAGATTCCATCCAAAGATTATTGTTATTATTACTGTATTTATCTTACATTATATCCATACAGCTCGATACAACCCCCAAAACTGATTCACCAGTCAGCCTCATTAGACTGTGGCCAGTATAATGGAATAGGAGCTTTATTTGCATATTCAAAACGTTTCCAGTAAATAAATTTAAAAGATATATATATCATCATCATCATCATCGTTTAGCGTCCGTTTTCCATGCTAGCATGGGTTGGACGGTTCAACTGGGGTCTGGAAAGCCAGAAGGCTGCACCAGGCCCAGTCTGATCTGGCAATGTTTCTACGGCTGGATGCCCTTCCTAACACCAACCACTCCATGAGTGTAGTGGGTACTTTTTATGTGCCACCGGCACAGGTGCCAGACGAGTCTGGCAAACGGCCACGATCGGATGGTGCTTTTTATGTGCCACCGGCACGGGGGCAAGGTGAGGCTGGCAACGGCCACGAACGGATGGTGCTTTTTACGTGCCACCGGCACTGGTAACTCAGCTGCAATTTCCATTGATCGATTTCGATTCTGAGAGACAGACAGACAGACAGAGACAGAGACAGAGACAGACAGACAGACAGATATTACACATTTGTTTTGTTTGTTTTTCCATTTTTAAGTTGTGTTGCAAAAATGATATTTACGTATCTTTTTCTATATGTTCTCTCTCTCTTTTTTTTTTTTCAGTATTCAATTGTAAGACCTAAAATTGGATCATGCCCATCTTCAGTTGCTTCAAATGGTCACATGGTAAGGTATTCCAATCAAAACTAATAGTCGTTTTTTATTTCAATAATATTGTTTCTGAAAGAGCAAGTTATGTACCATCTCTACCAAAACACACTCAATGCAGCTGAGCAACTTATCTCCTCCCCAGAAATGAAACGGTCTCCAGCACTTCTGCATCCATGTTTTCCTGTAGACATCATCCTATAGAAATTCATGCTAAGTGTGGACCACATCAACATATTCTGTCTAGGATGAGCCAAAACGATTATAGCTAGGCTGTTTCTCTTTTTCTTTAAACAACCATTTCACACCCAATAACACAATTGCTCAACAACTGAACAAGTCAGAAGAAACAATGTATTTTAGAGTTATCGTTGGCCTGCTCATGAAAATCATAATTTTTTCAGAAAAATAACACCCTGTCCACCTAATTAACCCCACCTGCAAGTCTTTCAATATAGAAAGCTCTTATGTACTTCACTTATTTCCTGGGATTCTATATACTTGTTTTACATGTGTCTTTGCACCTTCATTATAGTCTCAAAAACTGGCTGAATAAAACAGAGCCAAAGCAGCATCACAGCCATTTCGTAGTGAAAGCCATTTGTGCACAAAAGAGGAACTGAATTTAGATATGTAAACGATAAATGTCACCCCTTTCAAGCCTAGCCAGGCTCATGGGCCTGGTTTCCTGGTTTCTGTGGTGGGACACCAGTCCATCGCAGCGTTACTCAAGAAACAGGAAGAGAGAGTGAGAGAAAGTTGTGGCAAAAGAGTACAACAGGTTATTCAGAGTAGACCCGAAAACAAATGGTGTACAGATGAAGTGACAACATGAGAAAGCAAGTATAGATCTGACAGAAGAGAAAAGTGGTACAGACTTAAATCCAGAGGCATTATTACCTCCGCCAAGGAAGGAGGTTATGTTTTAATCAGCGTCGGTTTGTCAGTCTGTGTGCAAAATAACTCAAAAAGTTGTGAACGGTATTTGATAAAACTTGCAGGAAAAGTTGGTAATGACACAAGGAACAGATGATGGAATTTTGGTAGTGATCCGGGAATTTTTATGGATTCTTGAAGGATTTTTCATTTGTTACATTTACTTTACATGAAGTATTACAATGTTATGTTCTTTGATTATCTCCCTTAAAAACACGTTCATCGCTTCCACATAACCTATGGTGGCGTTGCTGTTTCCAAAGTTTATTTTCATTTCTCTATTAATAATTTTACTCGAATATCTATCTTAAAATGAGCTGCTTGGCGGAGGTCTGAAGAGGATGACATGACAAGCCTTGACTATTGGGATCGACTCAAAAAGCTCAGGCTTTGCTCCCTCCACTGCCGCTGTGAGCTCTATATCATCTGTATGATGTGGAAATATTCCATCAACATTGCCCATCTTTAAAATTCGTCTGAGGCTTGGCCCCCGTGCCATCCGTCCACTACAGAAATGTTCGTGTCGTATCACAACACTATGACAGAACTATTTCACCTCAATGGCCCTGCTCTCTGCAACATCGTGCCAGACACACATAAAGGAAGAAAGTGACTTCATGGCATTCAAACGATCCCTAGATGATTACCCCCAACAAATACCAGATAAAGCACCCACACCCAGATATGTCTCTGAACATTTATTGACCCCAAAAGGATGAAAAGCAAAGTTGACCTCTGTGGAATATGAACTCAGAACATAACCACAGGCAAAATACCACAAGGAATATCGTCCAGTATGCTGATGATTCTGCCAGCTCACTGCCTGAATAATAATAATAATAATAATAATAATAATAATAATCATCATCGTTTAGCATCCGCTTTCCATGCTAGCATGGGTTGGACGGTTCAACTGGGGTCTGGGAAGCCAGAAGGCTGCGCCAGGCCCAGTTTGATCTGGCAGTGTTTCTACAGCTGGATGCCCTTCCTAACGCCAACTACTCCATGAGTGTAGTGGGTGCTTTTTACGTGCCACCTGCACAGGAGCAAGACAAGGCTGGCAAATGGCCACGATCGGATGGTGCTTTTTACGTGCCGCCGGCACAATAATAATGATAATGATAATGATAATGATGATGATGATAATAATAATAACAATAATAACAATGATAATATTTAAAGCAAGATATATTGATTGGACTTTTTTCGTTTTTAATTTTTCAGTATGATGTAATGGACCCTAATAGAAGACCTTACTAAATTTCTATTGAACAACACCAGCAACAGAATGAAGAAAAATGAATAGAAGTGACGATGCTGAGAAAGAAACTAGAAAAATTGGCGGAGATGAGGGTAAAGGAAACATAAAACACATTAAGAAGAAAAATCATGGCAGAAGAGAAACAGTAGAAGTGATCGATGTGTTATCTAATTAGAGACAGACCTTAAATAATTGGCTATTGGCAAAAACTATGTAGCTCAACACGGGATTAACAATATGATTAAATCTCTCTCCCACACTCTTTCCAACCTCTGTCTCTTTCCAAATAAACATACATACATACGTACATACACACATACATACATACATACATACATACATACATACATACATAAATACATATATGCATACATATATACATACATATATACATACATGGATACATACATACATACATACATACATGCATACATGCATACATACATACATACATACATACACACATGCATACATACATACACACATGCATACATACATACACATATGCATACATACATACATACATACATACACACATGCATACATACATACATACACACATGCATACACATACATACATACATACATACATACACACATACATACATACACATTCATACATACATACATACATACATACACATTCATACATACATACATACATACATACATACACACATACATACATACACACATACATACATACATACTAGTGAACAGATAAGTCATGTGTTCATATTTATGAAATTTCTCAGTTAAAATGTTGACTCGTTTAGATTCAGTAATTATTGCTATTAATGCTTCAACTAAAAGAAACTCGAGTTACTTCAGCAATCGAGATGTCAGTACTTGGTAAGAATTACTAGTAAATATGTTGATGTATAGCGACATAAACTGAGTGAACAAACAGAGAAAGGCTGACTACTTTAGCTAAATACATAAACGTTGCTGTGTGGGAAAATGTTTGCTTCCGAAGCACGTGGTTCCAGGTTCAATCCCACTGTGTGGCACTTTGGGCAAGTATCTTCTATGGTGTACTCAGACTGATCAAACTCTTGTGAGTGGATTTGGTATACATTAACTGGAAGAAGCTCAGAAAATCAGACGTAAAATAACTGAAAGCAGGAATTAACTCCCCTAGATTTTCAACAAAATTGTTACATGACATTATAAGCAACAATTTGAGGGAGAGAAGATTTATAGATTAGCCTACTACTTATTCTACCGGTCTTTTTTGCCGAAACGCTAAGTTACGGGGACGTAAACACACCACCATCGGTTGTCAAGCAATGTTGGGGGGACAAACACAGACACACACATACATACATATATATATATATATATATATACATACATACATATATATATATATACATACATATATACGATGGGCTTCTTTCAGTTTCTGTCTACGAAATCCACTCACAAGACTTTGGTTGGCCCGAAGCTATGGTAGAAGATACTTGCCCAAGGTGCCATGCAATGGGAATGAATCCGGAACCATGTGGTTGGTAAGCAAGCTACTTACCACACAGACACTCCTGTGCCTTTGAGAACAATTACTAAAGATGCTATACAGATGGATCAAACCCAGGGACTTGAGATTGCAAAGTGAATGTCTTAACTTAGTTGTAGTTTACATGTTAATATTATATGCCAATAAAATAGATATCAGTGATATTCAGTTCAGCTGACTGCATTTCTCTACAGCAAAAATTTACCTGGTACTTAATTAAAAGAAATCAACATCATTTAATTAACTAGTATAATGCAGCAGAGGCAAATCAGCCTTAGATCCTTGAAATAATAGCAATTTCATCATCCTACATCATCAACAGAATGTCCCTAACCCCTTTTCATCACTCTCCGAGATGGATCCTCAGTTTATTATGTTGGATGAAATAATAGCACGTGCACACACACACACACGTGCATACACACGCGCGTACACACACACACACATGCACGCGCGCGCACACACACACACACACAAATTATATCGATTATATTGTAATTAAAGAGAAAATGTCTAATTTTGTCTAATTCAACTCTGCTTAAAGAACCATGCCAGGGGAAAATGCTTGGCAACATTTTATGTGTCTTTACATTCTGAGTTCAATTTCCATTGAGGTCAACTTTGCTTTTCATCCTTTCAGAGTCAATAAAATATATACCAGCCAAGCACTAGACCCAATGTAGTTGACAAATCCCTCATCTCCC
>NC_042997.1:42434331-42614331 GCF_006345805.1 Octopus sinensis
ACAAGGCAAGGAAGTAGTGGAAAATAACACAACAGATAAATGGCTATAACCTTTCCATCCGTCCATCCATACGTACATACATACATGTCCTATACTATTAATAAACAGTGTTTTGAATATAGCCAGAACAACTACCAGATGTTTGTACAATTTTCAAAATACTTATCTGAATTTCATTTTTGATACGTACAGTTTTCAATATCATTTTATCATCCATTATTATACACCTGAAAGACATCAGAGAGAATTTGTTCATACAGATTTTTTACAGTATCTCCTTCCCAGCAAACCTCACCTGAAATATTTTCCCATGGTTGAATGTTTTCACAGAAGATTGAAAATGAAAGATACTGCTTATATGTTGGCAGTGCTCATTTGTAATTATCATGTGATGGAGCTGTTGCTGCAGCTAGGAACAGAGGTCTTTTCAACTTAGTGTCAAGGCTGGATTGTTTGATGCTTGTGTTGAAACTTTGATGTTGCATTGTAGCAAGGCATAGGCTTTCAATATAGAAGATTTGCAAAGAAATTTAGCTAGCATGGCTCCAAACAGGTGTGTATTGTTAGTGTGCATGAACATCAGAGTAGAAATGAGCTCAGAGAAAAACTGGGTATAAGTGTAATTAGATGCAGCAAGCAAGAGAGGAGGTTGAACAAGTACCTGGGCATGTGGTGCATATTGAGGATAACTTCTGTACACAAAAGTACTGAAAACCTAAAGTTCATGGAACCTGTTGAAGAGGGAAACCAAGGAAGGCTTGGGACAAAATGGTGAAGAATGACCTGATGAGGCCATATTTCACATGGAAGATAACAAAGGACTGTACTGACTGGTGATATGCAGTACTACAGAAAACCCATTCACCCATGGACAAGCACACCCTAACACAAGGATTGAGAAGCTACATGTTTTTTTTATCGTTTAACGTCCGTTCTCCATGCTAGCACGGGTTGGATGGTTCAACTGGGGTCTGGGAAGCCAGAAGGCTGCACCAGGCTCCAGTCTTATCTGGCAATGTTTCTACAGCTGGATGCCCTTCCTAACACCAACCACTCCGTGAGTGTAGTGGGTGCTTTTTACGTGCCACCTGCACAGGTGCCAGGCAAGGCTGGCAACGGCCACGGTCGGATTGGTGCTTTTTACGTGCCACCCGCACGGATGTATCTGTGCAAATGATATATGCATGTATGAACAGTTCCCAACCAGATGCACCTTCCACCCCACCCCACCCCCTCTAGATGTCCCATCTTTTCATTACAGTACATTCTCTCCCTAGTTACCTCTATTGTCACCCAACGACATCCTCTTACTGTTACCCCATTACCTGTTCTTACCCCTCTAGGATACTCTCAAACCTTTCTTTCCTTTACTCCACCGAACTACCATGCCCCCTACCTCTCTGGCCTCCCCACTTGGGATGCTTTCTACTTTTATGCTACCCACCAGCATCTACTTCTTGCCCCTCTCCCTCCTTTCTTACACTACCCTCTTCCCAATAGTTTCCCTACTGATCTACCTGCATGACCCCCTCTACAGCCCTTATTCCTTCCATGACTCATCTCCACCCATTTTTATTCCTTTCCCTCATAGCATCTCTCTATTACTTGCTTCTTGTGTTGGGTAGCTCTAGACTCTCCCCTATCACCTTTTCAAGTCTATCCCTCCCTTTTTCACAGCTGTCACAAATTCCTTCCCTGCCATACTCTCATCTTTCCATCCCTCTGGCTAGAATCATCGACTTTCTCTTCTGTTCCCCCTCAATGATAGGGACTACTTTGGGGCCTTAGCCTAGTAAGTTACAAGGCAATCATCACAAGTGCTGGTGCCGTGGGAAAAGCATCCCATTCATTCTGTAAAGTGGTTGACATTAGGAAGAGTATCCAATAGAAATCATATGAAAGTAAACACGAGGATATAATGCAGACCTACTGTTGGACTGTCAAGGAAGCCAGAGATTAAATGATGGTGATATATATACACACACACAGGCCTTCTTTCAGTTTCTGTCTACCAAATCCACTCACAAAGCTTTGGTTAATCTGGGGCTATAGTAGAAGACACTTGACCAAGGTGCTATACAGTGGGAATGAACCTAAAGTCACATGATGGAGAAGCAAACTTCCTCGCCACTTAACCATGCTTCAACCTCTGTCCATTTCAAAGATGAGATGAGTAAACTGTGATTACAATTATAACTTTCCATTCTCTAAATAGTTATTTGTATATTGTTTTACAAACAACTTGAGCACAGGCAAGTGCTACCAGTCGAAAGCTCCACATACTGGAAGCCAGCAAATGTATGGGGTCATCAGGAGAGAAAGCACACCATTTCAGGGCCTACCTCTAGACAGCGTCATTGCACACCGGCCCCACTTTACTGATATGAGGCCCCGTTTGCTAGATCAGCTGGTTATCAAATAAAGCTCAATATTCTAGCCATCACTCATCTCTTTTTAACCAAATCCAGTGGCTAGCCTTTTCCACTATAGTTTGGATATTGTTCATGGTGGTATTCACTTTATGATGAGTTAATAAAATCAAAGGCAGTGGATTAACCAAGTTGAGTGTCAGGTGAAATGCATTGTAGCATTTAACCCTTTAACATTCAGATCAATCTGTCAAATGTAAAGCCTGTTTAATCACATTGTTTTAAATTAATTGTACGGTATCTTGTAATTCTGAGATTTTGACGATGTCCCTGTTTATTTTTAGAATGACTTTGCAGGGTAGGTGTGAGAGGTCAGAGCTGGCTGTTGATGATGTCCCTGTTTATTTTTAGAATGACTTTGTAGGGTAGGTGTGAGAGGTCAGAGCTGGCTGGTTTGAGAATAAAACAGGAAGACAATTTTGGCCTGGCATGGCCGGTTTAAACACTAAAGGGTTAATCCAGTTCCTTGTATTTTGAGCTCAAACCCTGATGAAACCAACTTTGTTTTTCATCCACCTGGGGGTTGTTAAGAAAATGCCAGTCAATAGATAGGAACCCCTATCTTGCCCAGGATATCAATCGTCTGGAAGCTGTTCAGCGACGTGCAACCAAAAGAATACCCTCCATCAGGCATTTGCCATATCCTGAACGCCTTACTTCTCTGGGCATGGACACATTGAAACTCCGACGTCTGGCAGCTGACTTGGCAGACACCCATAAAATTATTAACCATCTTACAAACAATAACTCTGAGCACCTTTTCAAACACCACCCGTCTAACACCTGTGGACATATTTACAAAGTCAGAAAACAGCACAGCTCCCATGACTTTCAGAAACATTTTTCCACGCTTAGAGTTGCTGAAGCACAGAACAAACTGCCGGCAGCAGTTGTTAGTTGTCGGAGCACTGCATCCTTCAAAACTTCCATGCTTCCTGAGATTCGCCAACACTACACCTGATTTTCTCCCCTCCATACACACACAAGCATGTATCTGACTCATACATTCTTCGCTTTCCAGACATTTCTACATTACTGCATATGCTTTATATGCACTTTCTGACAAGTTGTGGTGCACCTGAGCACTGTATACAATAATTTCATTATATATTATATTATATAATATCTGTGACTATTATTTCTGTACAACCAGATTTCTTCCTCCTTACCTTCAGATCAAGCAAAAGAATCACAGCAAGAAGCAACTGGATTAAAACCTAGTTAGTGCAATATTTAATCCCCTTAAAACATCCTGTTATTTGCCATTGTCATCATTCTGTCCCTTCCTCACACAGAAAATGTTGAGGCAGATCTTCTACAGATAGATGCCTTTCCTGTCCACAAACCTTTATCTTTCCACAGAATGGATACTACTTGCAGGACAGTGATACTCGTTTACAACTATCACAAGATATCAAAACAAGATGGCACAAATACACACACACACACACATATATATGATTGATTGATAGATAGGCAAAGGCATGGCTCTGTGGTAAGAAGCTTGCTTCCCAACCACATGGTTCCAGGTTCAGTCTCACAAAGAACCTTGGGTGTCTTCTACTACAGCCTTGTGAATGGATTTGGTAGACAGAAACCGAAGAAGCTGGTTGTATATATATGTGTGTGGCACGTAAAAGCACCATCCGTTCATGTTCGTTACCAGCCTCGCCTGGCCCCCGTGCAGGTGACACGTAAAAGCACCATCCGTTCGTGGCCGTTTGCCAGCTCTGTCTGGCCCCATGTCGGTGGCACGTAAAAGCACCATCTGTTCGTGTCCGTTGCCAGCCTCGCCTGGCCCCCGTGTCGGTGGCACGTAAAAGCACCATCCGTTCGTGTCCGTTGCCAGCCTCGCCTGGCCCCCGTGTCGGTGGCACGTAAAAGCACCATCTGTTCGTGTCTGTTGCCAGCCTCGCCTGGCCCCCGTGTCGGTGGCACGTAAAAGCACCATCCGTTCGTGTCCGTTGCCAGCCTCGCCTGGCCCCCGTGTCGGTGGCATGTAAAAGCACCATCCGTTCGTGTCCGTTGCCAGCCTCGCCTGGCCCCCGTGTCAGTGGCACATAAAAGCACCATCTGTTCGTGGCCGTTTACCAGCTCTGTCTCGCACCTGTGCGGGTGGCACGTAAAAAGCACCCACTACACTCACGGAGTGGTTGGCGTTAGGAAGGGCATCAAGCCGTAGAAACACTGCCAGATCTGACTGGGCCTGACGAAGCCTTCCAGCTTCACAGACCCCAGTTGAACCGTCCAACCCATGCTAGCATGGAAAGCGGACGCTAAATGATGATGATGATGATGATGATGTATGTATATATCTTTGTCTGTGCTTGTCCTCTCATCACCGCTTGATAACTGTCTTTTGTTTTTCTTTTACATCCTCATAACTTAGCAGTTCAGTAGAAAAAGACTGACAGAATAAATACTAGGCTTTAAAAAAGTAAGTCCTAGGGGTGTATTTGACTAAAACCCTTCAAGGTGTTGCTCCAGTCAAATGACTGAAACAAGTAAAAGTATACAATGGGCTTCTTTGAGCTCATCAAATCCACTGAGGGCTTTGGTTGGCCCAAGCTTTCGCATAGTGGAACTGAACCTGAAACCATACACTTGGAAAGCATCTTACCCCAGCCAAACCTACACATACACGTGCGAATCACTTCAGTAATGTATATACTTTCATACACTTGAGACTCAGACAGGTTTACAGAATTTTAAATAACAGAGTAGAAATACTAATAAGCTATTGCTAAAGGTCTAGTACTAAACTCCAGCTGGTGGTTGTATCACCTATTTTTACAGAGACCCTTGAGAATAACATGCAATTTATCAAAGTAACTTATTGGTGGATGTCATTCAAAATATATTTACACACACACATACACAGCAACCTTCAAGTCACCCCAGCCAATGAAGGATGCTATTTCTGACAGGTCACTCAACTTACCAAAAATAACAGCCAAATCACATCCTACAAGCTTTCAAAAAACAGGAAGCATTACTTTTGATTTATCTGGCCACATATTCTTTTATTTGCTTTAGCCATGCTGGAGCACTGCCTTGAGTCAAATCAACCCCAGTACTTATTCTATCAGTCTCTTGTTGAACCGCTACATTACAGGGATGTAAATACACCGTCAGTTGTCAAGCGATGGTGGGTAGACAGACGCAAATATATACAACGGGCTTCTTCCAGTTTTCGCCTACCAAATCCACTCACAAGGCTTTGGTCAGCCCAAGGCTATAGTAAAAGACTTGCCCAAGGTGCCTCGCAATGGGACTGAACCTGGAACCATGCAGTTGGGAAGCAAGCTTCTAACCACACAGCCACTCCTGCACCTGCAAAATAAAAAAATCCTAGCAGGAACACCTTTGATCAAAGACTGCCTGAACATAAGCTCGCCAAGATCTAAACAAGCAATGAGTACAGTGGTTACCTGACCAAGAAAAAAGTGACTGGAGAACTTCACTGACAATACCTTGGCTTTTTATAGCCAGTGGAACACCAAGCTTTGAATATGGTTGGTTTATTCACAAATAATAGAGTTAGATTTTAACTAAAACTGGGCTAAATTACTTTTTAATACTAATAAATGTTGAAGGAGTTAACTTGATGTTGCTAAAATATTTCCTAACACCAACTAAAACCTCAAATAGTGAAGCTTCTTCAGTAACACCACAAAATTGTGAAAATATTGGAAAATCTTTATGATAGAAAGACACCTTTGCTTTTGTAATATTAAAAAAATTTTAATGATAGAACTCTAAATTCAAGTTCCAGAATGCATTATATACAGAGCTTCATAAACCACATATATATATATATCTCTATATATAAAGTCAAGTTGTGTGTCTGTCTCCTACGATTTAGATTCCTAACTACTCCCACATTTTGCGGTCCAGTTTAACCAAAACCGGGTATCTTATAGTCGTGATTCATATCGAGCCCTTCTGGGTATTAGCGCGCGTCTATGATTTAAAAAAAAATTTACCATCATTTTTTCCATTTTAATGCATTTTTTCGCTATTATATAAGGGAAGTAACTCTCTAAAAATGTCTACGAGGAGTCAACGATTAAAAAAAAATTTACCATCAATTTTTTTTCCATTTTTAATGCATTTTTTTGCTATAACTCTCAAAAATGCTTATATAGTTATTTCCCTTATAAACCCGAGCAACGCTGGGCGATACTGCTAGTATATATATACACACACACACATCTCCTTTAACCCCTTACCTGGCAAAGACAAATTAACTTGTCTTCAGCCCATTTGTCTTTTTCAGAGTGCAACAAGTAAACTTGTCCAAAACAATTTCAAAAACAGCTTCAGACAAGTTTGCCATATGGCAATTCTCAGTTTTTTTTTCTTTTCTACAAATGGTATCGTCAAAATAAAATTTGAAGTAAAATATCAGAAATAGATAAAAGTTATTTCCATATTCAGCATTAAAAATACTATATAAAAAAAAAAAACCATCCCAACCACATGGTTCTGGGTTCAGTCCCACTGCTTGGCACCTTGGGAAAGTGTCTTCTATAGCCTCAGGCCGACCAAAGCCTTGTGAGTGGATTTGGTAAACGGAAACTTAAAAGCCCATCATGTGTGCGTGTATATATATATATATATATATAATTATTAGAGAGTTATCCACTATGTGGATAACTCTATGCTAAAAATAGCTCCGAAGCAACCACAGAAGATCTGTTTCCAACTAGAATCAACATACATTATGTTGATTCTAGTTGGAAACAGATCTTCTGTGGTTGCTTCGGAGCTATTTTTAGCACTAGAGTTATCCACATAGTGGATAACTCTCTAATAATTTATGTATAAATTTGTATTTTCTCCGTAGTTTTTTGTGCTAAGCCACTTGGTGTTAAATAATGGTATTATTAAATTAATATCGATTTTTCACCCTCATTTATAATTATATATATATATATATGTATGTATATATATATATATATGTATGTATATATATATATGTGTATATATATATATATATATATATATATAAATCAAAATCAAATCAAAACAAATCAAAATAGATGAACATCAATGGAATTTGTATCTTTGTGGTACCAGTGCCGGTGGCACACAAGAGAAACCATCCGAAAGTGGCCGTAGCCAGTACCGCATCGACTGGCCTCCGTGCTGTGGGCACATGACAAACACCATCCGATCGTGGCCGTTCGCCAGCCTCATCTAGCACCTGTGTCGGTGGCACATAAAAACACCATCCGAAGACCCGGCAAGACTAGTCAGGCCATAACCCATGGCCCCTACCTGGGACGTAGTCAGTCCACCTGTGCATACCTTCCTTCTTGTGACACTTGTGAAGACCTGTTGAGGCAAGTGAAAATCAAATCAAAACAAATCAAAATAGATGAACATCAATGGAATTTGTATCTTTATGGTACCAGTGCCGGTGGCACGTGGCACACAAGAAAACCATCCAAACGTTGCCGTAGTCAGTACCGCATCGACTGGCCTCCGTGCTGTGGGCACGTAACAAACACCATCCGATCGTGGCCGTTTGCCAGCCTCATCTGGCACCTGTGTCGGTGGCACATAAAAACACCATCCGAGCGTGGCCGTCTGCCAGCCTCGTCTGGCACCTGTGTCGGTGGCACATAAAAAACACCATCCGAGCGTGGCCGTTTGCCAGCCTCGTCTGGCACCTGTGTCGGTGGCACATAAAATCACCCACTACACTCTCGGAGTGGTTGGCGTTAGGAAGGGCATCCAGCTGTAGAAACACTGCCAGATCTGACTGGACTGGTGCAGCTTTCGGGCTCCCCAGACCCCAGTTGAACCATCCAACCCATGCTAGCATGGAAAGCGGACGTTAAATGATGATGATGATATGTATGTATATATATGTGTGTATATATATATATATGTATGTATATGTGTGTGTGTGTGTGTGTGTGTAATAATAATTTTAGGAAGTATATCCAAACTTACTGGGGAAAATTCAATTTAGTATTAAATCAAATTTCACAATATATATAAATTAGAGAAAAACCATTATTATGCAATTCAAAGAATGATAGACATAAACCAAATCTTTATATATAAAAGTGAAGTTGTGTGTCTGTCTCCTACGATTTAGATTCCTAACTACTCCCACATTTTGCGGTGCAGTTTAACCAAAACCGGGTATCTTATAGTCGTGATTCATATCGAGCCCGTCTGGGTATTAGCGAGCATCTACGATTTTTAAAAGAATTTACCATCAATTTTTCCCATTTTTAATGCATTTTTGGCATAAGGGAAGTAACTCTCTAAAAATGTATTATTAAATCTCAGAACGTAAAAAGCTACAGTAACACCCCCCCTTTGTGGTTAGCCATATTGAGATGGCTATTATACTTTACATCTCTAAAAATGCTTATATAGTTATTTCCCTTACAAACCCGAGCAATGCCGGGCGATACTGCTAGTCATAAATAAAAAATAAGATATATTTTAAAACATAACTAGATCACAAAAAGTACAAAAATGAATAAACATCATCATCGTTTAACGTCCGTTCTCCATGCTAGCATGGGTTGGACGGTTCAACTGGGGTCTGGGAAGCCAGAAGGCTGCACCAGGCTCCAGTCTTATCTGGAAATGTTTCTACAGCTGGATGCCCTTCCCAACGCCAACCACTCTGTGAGTGTAGTGGGTGCTTTTTATGTGCCACCCGCACAGGTGCCAGGCAAAGCTGGCAACGGCCACGGTCGGATTGGTGCATTTTACGTGCCACCGGCACAGAAGCCAGTCGAGGCGGCACTGGCTTCGGCTGGTGCTTTTTATGTGCCACCAGCACGGAAGCCAGTCGAGGCGGCGCTGGCATCGGCCACGATTCGGATAGTGCTTTTTACGTACCACCAGTCCAGGGGTCCTGGCATCTGCCGGGTGCCAGTCATAGGATTGGTTCAATTTCGATTTCACTTGCCCCAACAGGTCTTTGCAAGCAAAGTGGGGTTGGCATAGGTGCCTGTCGTCGGATGAGGTTCGATATCGACTTCGCTTGCCTCAACAGGTCTTTGTGTGTCCAAGGGAGGAAAGGCATGCATAAGTGGGCTGGACTCACTTGTCCTGCCTGGTCTTCTCACGTACAGCATATTTCCAAAGGTCTCGGTCGCTGGTCATTTCCTCAGTGAGACCTAAAGTTCGAAGGTCGTGCTTCACCACCTCGTCCCAGGTTTTCCTGGGTCTACCTCTTCCACGGGTTCCCTCAACTGCTAGGGATTGGCACTTTTGCACACACCTATCCTCATCCATTCTCACCACATGACCATACCAGCGCAATCGTCGCTCTTGCACACCACAACTGATGCTTCTTAGGTCCAACATTTCTCTCAGGTACTAACGCTCTGTCGAGTATGCACACTGACATTACACATCCATCGGAGCATACTGGCTTCATTCCTCACGAGCTTACACATGTCCTCAGCAGTCACGGCCCATGTTTCACTGCCATATATATAATATATACTTATTACTTATATATTGTTTAACCATTTTTGTACTTTTTGTGATCTAGTTATGCTTTAAAATATATTTTATTTGATTTGGTTTATGTCCATCATTGTTTGAATTGCATAATAGTGGTTTTCTCCAATTTATATATATAATTTGTGTCTGTATTTGTCCCCCCCATCATAGCTTGACAACCAATGGTGTTTGCATCTCCCTGACTTAGCAGATCAGCAAAAGAGACCAATAAAATAAGCACTAAGCTTACAAAGAACAAGTCCTAGTGTTGATTTGTTCAGCACGGTGCTCCAGCATGACTGCAGCAAGTAAAAGAAATATATACACACACTCATCTAAACCTTTGACATTCACAAGACCCCTTACAAATTTTAAGTCACTTATTTTTTTTTAGGACTTCTACTGCTGATCTAAGTCTTTTATTTAATGTAAATTAAATTTAAAATTATGACCATCAGAATAAAATCCCATTCCTGATTTTAAGAAAAATTACAATTTTCTTTATCAAATGCCACTTTAGATGAAATTCAAATTATTTCTAATTAAATCACTGTACTCAAAAGTGGCTCAACAAAAGAAAGGTGGTTTCTTAATCAAATTTTAGTTCTGTGCACAGACAAATTTTGAAATGAATAATCAAATTTACAAGTTAAATCTCAAAACAGATTAATATCTAGCAGAAAAACCAATGAAGATTTAATGCTTGCATGTAGAAATCATAAAGTGAGATGTAAAATATCTTTCTAAATCAAGACGAAGTTGGCACGGTTTCCTAAATTTAAAAAAAAAAAAAAAATCCAGACTTTATATCCAAAATATATTACATTTATTTAATATTCAGCAGAACTAAGAGTGACCCAAGACCTTCGTGCATTGGCACATATATACATCCATACACACACATTTCATTTGTGTATCCATGTCCCCACATGCTGTAAGAGGATATTGAAAAGGTAGACAACAGGGAATCTAACCATAAAAATGAAGCTTTTCATTTCCATATGGATAATGCATGAATAAAATCAAAGACGAAAAAGATAAAAAGTTGTGAAAGCAAATGGCTGTATTGTCCACAGCCAGTCCAACTGATGACCTATCCCAATAAATAATCATTTCTTTATTTTCATAATACTGAAACATCAGAACACAAAACAGTAAAAACAAAGCTAACAAGGAAGGAACACTTCAAAAGTATTTATTCTTTCGAGATGTTTGTCTTTTTTTTTTTTCCTGATATTTTTTTTAATATTTTTTTTCTTTATTTTTTCCTCTTTATTTCCTGAACATTTCTTCCATATCCTCATTTGATTTTCGATCTACACACAAACTGATTAATCTCAGCAAATCAATTATTGGGACCAACACAAATGGACTTATCACCCAATTCACATTTGTGCTTGGATATTCCTAATCAAATATTCTCCAAGCCCTTAAATTTTCTTTGTTCCAGCATTAAATGTTATGCAGTAAACTAGAAAACTTGCCTTCAACTTTATTATGTTTTTGTTTCATTCAAAGTTTTACCAGTTTTATTAACCATTAGTGTTTGTGTATACATGCATGACACATATACATACTTCCAAGTTAACTTAGTTTTTATACAATTGTAATGAGTAGTGCTCACTCTCCAAATCCACACACGCACACACATACACACTCTCTCTCCAGATGATTAACAAATCAGTCACTGAAATTGATTTAGTGACCACCATGAAGACAGTGTTTGTTCTTCATACAACAACTATAAATAACCAGCAAGACGGGCCCTATATAGTAATATTGTGGTATCAAAATAGCCAACCTCAGATGGAGGAAACCATACTGAGTCCAGCTCAGGTAGTCATAATCTAGGTATTATGTGACCAGCACCTTATCTCTACCTAATAAGAGATAATGTTGCAAGGAGGGGGAATAGCAGATGAAGACTGCACATAAAAGGTATGGTGTGTTGGAGTGTGTATATATCTTTACATGCACACACAAACACTCACTAACAAATATACAAAGACATTTTTAAGGAACAAAAGGTGGGTCAAGGAGTAGGTGAAAATGTGTTTTATAACAATCCCAACATCTTAAAATTTTAATCATAAGTCACATTCAAATTAAAGAAAAAAATGTTAATAAATATTTTTAGAAAGATAATGAATAAATAAATTTATTTAAAAAAGTTTTGAATAACTTTTGGATTACCTAGATATTTGAAATCCTTTTATCTAGTTAATCCAATTTTTATAACTTTTATTATATTTGTACAAGAAACTGCCAGTAAAAAAAAAAATGCTAACCCACTACAAAAAAAAATAAATCAACCCTTGAAGATCCAAGAGATTTCCTACATTATCTCAGCTGTAGCTTCTGTATTGCAACAGAACTAGCAGTGTACTTCAGCTGAAAAACATTGTAGTGATTTCTAATGCAAATACTGATGAAACTTAAACTGCAGAGAAAAAAAGCACCCTATAAGGATATGTAGAAGCACATAATGTTCAGCAGGGAAAGTACTTCAAATAACAACTATTCAAAGTTGGTTGAGAATAGAAAGCACCAGGATATGAGAACATATCCCAACAGTAACTTTAAAACAGTACAAGTGAAACAATTCTTAATCTGTAAGAGGAGTGATGAAATATTTCAGCACCAACAACCCTCAGGGAGTCTGCTGCCACACTAACAATTAAAAATGTAATTATTTTAATCTAATGCTGACACCCATACTTGTTATTGTGTTCTATACTTAACAATCAAAGAAATGCAATCATCTTCAATTGTACTCCCAGAGGCCAAAATCATAATACTTTACATGAAGATTTGTTCTAGAGACAATGTGAACAGATTCATAGCACAGCAACGGGATTACTTTTTATCTAAATTGGCCTTTTCAGATTTTGTGTCTTTTGCTGTACCACCACCACCACTTCCACCACCACCAGCAGCAGCACACTGGGGATTACTGATTACATCTCTTTTGGCATCTGAAGATTGGACCTGCTTCATTGTTGGCTTCTTTTGTGGATTTAAAAAATTCTGGGCATGTTTCAAAACTTCACTTCGTTCCCGAGCCTGCTGAGCCTTAAAGTTGCGACCAGAGCGTTGTCCAGAATAAAGTTGAGGTGCTTGCTGTACAGGAGGTGGAGATTGAACTGCAGTTAACTGTTGCATTTGAACATTAGGCGGTCTCTGGATAGGAGAAGAATAGCTGGCTCTTGGATGAGGATTATTGGGCCGGATCATATTACCAACAACCATTTGACGAACAACTACAAAATATAAATTGAGAAAAAATTTTTAACATATGTATTTTAATAAAATTCTAAAATAGATTTATAAAAGCAGTTTAAGTTTTAACTCTTTATTAAGAACCTGTTTTGGACAGGTTCTTAAACTTACTGCAGAATTTGTCTCAAATCTGTTAGAGTTTAAAATCAGTAGGATTAGCTCAGTCACAAGAAAGACTGAATCCAGTTTCTTCAGAAAATTTTGGAATCAATTCATCAAAGATTTGATCACAAATGCTTGACTTGCTGTACTACTGAGATTGAAACATCTAATCCAAAGTCCACAGCATTGTTATGCTTATTGCATCTGATATAATTTTTAAGAACAGGTAGAACATTAGATACAAATATAGAAAGTTCAACTGTTTTATTAAAACCTAGATCAGGGGTCCACAAACTATATTCAAATTTCATATATACATACACAAGGATAAGCATATTAAAAGGGACCATTTGAAAACTTATTTGAACAAAAATGTTGGAAACCACTGTGAAAAGGTTGGAACCACTAACCTAGATAATAATGAAAATAAATGGGAACGGAAACAGTGTACAGCTTTAAAATATTGGGTTGGTAACTAAGTTCCCACCATTTTTTAAATTTTGGAGTCTATGAATCTATTTTGTTTTTTTCTAGTTAATTTTTGTTTACTTTCAGATAATTAAAATGGAATGTGAAGTTAAGAAAAATAAGCATTTTCGACACCTTTTTTGCTTTTAACCCTTTCGTTACTACATTTCTGACCAAAATACACCCCTTATGTGTTTCAATTAATTTCTATCATAATCATAAATTTAGTCTGGTTTCATTAAACAACTATAACTTTTTTATTTATCAATATATTAATGTGAATTTTGGAAGATAATTTAGTGAAATGTTCTCAACCAATTCTATACCATAATTTTGTCACAAAGTGACTCTAATTGCAGGTAGATACATGTAAATACAGGTAAATTCAACAAAATATAAAATTATAAAATTTTTTGTTCAAACATCGCTATAGAAAATGGGTTATTAGCTAATATTCAATTGGGTATACAACAAAATTTTACTATAGAATTTGTTATTCTGGGTAACTTTCTGATACCCATAATAATATTTATGGCAAAATAGTCTTAATTTCATTTAAGGTTGTGGGAAACCACAAACTATCCTTTCTTTCGCTTTGTTTACATTTAGCGTAACGGTTCGTTTCCGCCGTAATTTTCTGATACCCATAATAATATTTATGGGTAACTTTCTGATACCCATAATAATATTTATGGCAAACTAGGCCTTAATTTCATTTAAGGTTGTGGCAAACAACAAACTATCATTTCTTTCGCTTTGTTTACATTTAGCGTAACGGTTCGTTTCTGCCGTAATGATTTCAAATCAGCTCATTCAAAAAAGTAAACAGAAATAGTCTAAGGCTTTACTCTACCGGGAAAAACTGTGGCTTGGTCCAGTTTCTTCAGAAAAATCACTGAAAGAAACAGTTTTTAATTTTCACTCCATTCAGGTGCCAATTCATTTTCTTTATTGCTGTCGGAGCTCTCGGATTCACTATTTCATTTTCGGAAAATGAAACATCGGATTCATTATCAAATACCACGTGCTTTTTTTTTTTTCAGTCATAGAGTTAGATTTATCAAGGTCTTCAGTAGAAAATCCTTCGAATTCTGACTCGCTGCTTGATATAATGAAATTCCTATCCATTTTTTGTCAGAGTTACAAATTTTGAAAACACAATAGGAACAAATTTCGGAAAAAAATCTCCCAAAATTCAGGGAATTAAAATTACACTTCGATCGTTGTACAAAACTGTAGATGAACTGTTTACGAAGTATAATCACGTGTTTTCATGAATGTACTAAAGAGATTTGCTCTGATATTCTCATTTAAATATGAATAGGTAATTACGGGCGGCTTGGTCACATGAACCAAAATTTTTTTCAGGCAGCTTAGTAACAAAAGTGTTAATCAAGGTTCTAAGGCTGCAAAAGCTGCTCACGACATTTGTGCTGTGTATGGAGTGCCATAGCTGAAAGAACTGCTCATGATTGGTATGCCACATTCAAAAATGAAAATTTTGACCTCAAAGACACACCTCGTTCTGGCCGTCCAGTTGAATTCGATGAAGAGCGATTAAATCAACTTTTGCACAAAAATTCTCTAACGACAAGGGAACTGGCAGAGAAAAATGGAATGCTCCCACACTACTATAGAGAAGCATCTTCACTTGATGGGAAAGGTTCAGGAGTATGGGGCATGGGTTCTGCATGCTTTAAGTGACAACAAAAATCAACAAGCCACAATCTCTGCTGATTTGCTTGCTCGTCACCACTCAACTCATAGACACAAGCAACAGTTTCTTTACCAAATTGTTACTGGCAAAGAAAAACGGTGCCAGTACATCAATATGAAGTAACAGAAGGAATGGCTTAGCCTCGGTAAACAAGCAACACCACACATGAAACAAGATCATCTGCGTAAAACAATATTGTACATATGGTGGAACTGGGAAGGGATTATCCTTTACGAATTGCTTGAACAGAACCAAACGATCAACGCAGAACTATGTTCAACAGATAGAACAACTCAACATGGCTATTCAAGAGAAAAGACTTAATCGGCAGCATGGAGTTCTGCTGCTGCACAGCAACGCCCGTCCTCATATCGCCAATATGACCAAGGAAGTGCTGCCACACCCACCGTACTCTCCTGATTTGAGACCAACGGACCCCCCCCCCCTTCGATCTCTTTCAAATGCTATGCATGGAGTTTCGTTCAATACTGATGCAGAATTGAGAGCTTGGTTGGATCAATTTTTCGAGTTGAAATCTGGTGATTTCTACCAATGAGGTATTCAAAATTTTATTGAACGTTAGGAAGAAGTTGTAAACAACAAGAGCGAATACATTGATTAATTAGTTGTAATTTTTATAAAACCTTAAAAAAAAAAAAAAAAACGACAGGAACTTAGTTGCCAACCCAATATATTCAAAGTGCTATAAACCTTTGAACATAAGATATGTTCTCAATGAAATTAGGACAAATTTTTCCATCATTTGCTATTTACTTGACATCACAAGGCTGTCATCATAACAGGCTATTCTAATTTTCAAGAAGTATACTTTAATAATTATTGGCCACAATCAGGTGGGGAAAATAAGAGCAAGGTGTTATAAGAGAAAGAAAGTAAGTACCTCCAGGCTGTACAGGTTGGCCAACATATTGAGGATTAAACTTATGACCAAACTGCTGCTGAACATTGGAATATCTCTGAGATGCTTGGCGGTTGGGTTGACTACTAAATAACTTAGCATTTGGACTCTGCACAGAATTCATATTGGAAGCTGCAAGACTGTGGGGAGGGGATTTCATCTGAAAAAAAGAAATATGTATTTAGATCAGAGAAAATAAATGAATTTCAACAAGTTTTTTCTTTTTTTTTTTTTTAAATATCATACTAACAGGTGTATTCTGTGGAGAAAGCTGTTGAGATGGGTTATACTGGGAAGCCTTTGAAGCTTGTTGCGGAGCTAGTCCCAATGGTTGAGAATGTGTTGGTGCCTGTAGGGAAAGGTTTAATCCAGGCTGGTTTCCGAAGAAAGCTGGTGCACCTGCTGCAGCTGCAGCAACTTGTTGAAGGGCACCCTACAAGAAAAATCCAAATAGGGGGTTGATCATCTTAAACTCTTTCAATTAAAGAACTGACTGAAAATTTAAACTAGTTTCATAAAACAATTTTGGTTTAGGGGGTTACTTGCTGCTGTTTCCATAATTCTTAAAATTTCTGCTTCAAGCTTTTCTTTCTTAGTTTTATTTTGACTTTGTTATTTTTACCTCAAACTTCTTTTGCAGCACTTCTCTTTAATTTACATCAAGTATTGATTTCTTGGCACAATCATCTTCTTCAACTTCTCCGTAGCCAAATTTCTTCTCACACACTCACCTCTACTTTTCATTGCTCTCACTCTTATCTTTACCTGATACATTATTTCTCCCCCTTTCTCTACATCTAAATCCCTTTCTTTTCAACAAAATCAGCATCTGCTTCTCATTTCCTATATCTCTGAAATATATCTTATCAAATACAAATCCCTTTCTCACTCTTATTCACACACTTTCTATACCTTTGTAACTATCACAACACTCCTCTAATTTCCTTTTCATGTAAACTTTTCTTTCTTCCTCCCTTAGGCAATCTCTTTCTTCTATCACTTCCTCTCATTACTCTCTACATTTCATTCTCTGCAGCCCCGTTTACGAGGTGACTGCTATTTCCTCATGTTCCCTCCTTTCAATCCTCCACCTATTTATCTGGCCATAGTCTGCCCAGTTAAATATAAAAGCTCTTTTATAGAATCTGTCTAAAATCAAGACTTCAGAAGCATAAGCAGTCAATTCTGGTTAGACATAAAAGGATCAATGCTACCAAACACTGCAACGATGACATGTACAATGCACCATCATCTTTCTATCATGAGTATTTGTTTGGAAAAATTCCAGCAAGAAAGTGTTTTTAATCCAGAAATGTTTACACAAACATTTCCACCAAGTGGAATGTGTTTAACTCTCAGATAAATGAGTGGTGTATGTTATCAATTGCTATACTAGAAATGCAGTTACCTACACAAGAAGTATTTTAAATAACTAAACACAAAATTACCTGTAAACCTGTAGATGTCTGCTGTGCTTGGAAAAATCCTGTTTGTTGCAAAGTTTGCTGTGGTTGTTGATAAAAAGAAGAGGTAGCTTGCATTGCTTGTACATTTTGCATTGCAGCTCTAAAATAAAGAGAAAATAGCTTACAGTAAACACTTATAGCATGTAAGGAGTTGGGGATGGGAACATTAGAAAATAGTGTATATCTTTTAAGATACCTCATATGCAAGTATATGACAGTTTATAAGTGCATTTTTATTTAGCTGTATGCACTTCATTCTGCTAACCATTCAACTAGGAGGGTTACTTTGACTTTTTATTGTTCAGTCAGATAAACTGAAAAATATCGTGGTCAGGGGAACAACAATATCTGAAGCTTACATGTATAAAAAATTGCTTTTAGAACCTAATGATTATTAGTCTTTAACTATTACCATCCAGGTGCTATTGCATTGTTATTCCCACTAGGTGAGTTAAATATTAACACTCAGTGGGAATAATACCATTGCAAATAGAAATATGAAAATAATCCACAATTTCAAGCAATTTTATAACTTTGGGGCGGGGGGGGGGTCCCCTTCAAATGAAAATGGTTAAGGACATACTGTAACAATTATTAAGGGCAATAATATAGTCGGAAAATTTAGCAACTCTTATTTCTTGTATGTTTGAAAACTAAAAGCACATTTTGAAGAGGGAAAAAAAACTGTGTTTTTGCAATTTGGCAAAAAAGATTCACTCACCTTGGCTGAACTAGAGGAGAACCCAAAATCTGAGAGTTACTGGCATTTTGAGCAGTTTGTGTGGGTCCCAGTATAGGGTTAGTGCCAAAGAGTTGATTTGGATATGGAAATATTAATGGTGATTGCAAAGAAGAGCCTCCCAGTCCTTGATTATATTGAAGAGAGGCAGGAGCAAGATTTTTCTGCAATGTTCCTAAATAATAAAAAACAAAGAATTTAGAACAAGAAATAAACCATAAAAATGATTTTAAATGACATCCAGTACTAAGAAAAAAATTTATGCAGAAGTTTATAAATCTATACCTGTTAAAATAAGCACCTTTTGCTTTTTAGCTGGTCTCAATGATACAATTTTTTAACAATCTTTTTGAAATTGGGCTAAAATACAAAAATTTCATCAAATACAAATGACATTTTCTAACATTAACATTGGAATTGACATAGTTTCTAAAATGCATTTCAAACAAAAAAATGCAAAAATCATTAGATGTAGCACATTATTCACAACTCATGGAAATATAACCAAACATTAGCCTGAAAATCAAAATTATCTAATACTATGAAAGCCCAAAAAATCTTAACCCTTTAGTGATCAAACCAGCTGTAACCGGCCAAAATTAATTCCCCTTTATTTGTTCAAGCCTGCTGTATCCAGTCGTATCCGACTCCTCTACGAAATCGCTAAAGAAATAAGCAAATCACATTATTGAATTCTTGTAGCTTTGAAATGATGCGAGATAAATCCCTCTGCACCTTTATTCAAAGTATAAAGACTGTGAAATTGATTAGACCATATGGTTTTTTTTTTCAACACTCGAAGAGAAGTCTGTACCATAGTTTTTAAAGAAATGTCGTCAGCAAGTAGCGATTCCAACTTAAGATTTTACTCTTAACGATATAGAAAATATAAATGAAAAACAAGAGTATTTGTCTTCGGATGAATCTGATATCAATATTAATGAATATTCGTCGGATGAGGAAGATTTTGAGAACGAAAGTGATGAAAATGATATTGTAAACATGGCAACATGGTCAATGATTACAATACCAATCACTATTCCCGATTTCACAGAAAACTCTAACTGGGAAGCAATTTTCACATCTAATCTATCTCAACAACACATTAAATGTCATAAAATATTGAACTTTTTGCAGGAAAGTTGTAATGTTTTCAAACAAGAAAACTAACCATAATCTTGTGTTGGTGGCTTCACAGCAGTTGACATAAGTGAAGTTGTAGCTGAAGAGACCATAACAGTGTTCTGCTGACCTGCAGTTTGACCATATGGTTGGTTCCTGGGTTGGTAGCCTGTCAACTGTGATGTTTGATATAGATCATGCTGTGAAAGTGTAGTTGGCAAAAATACATTAGGCTGAGTGAGACTGGCCTGACCAATCTGAGTTTGCGGCTGAGATAAGCTATATCCATAACTTTGTTGGCTGAACTGTAAAGTAAATCAAAGTTGTATTTTCAGAGTATCATCAATTCAAAACAAACATTAACACTTACCAGACATATATACATACATATTTACTTTTATATATAAAGATATACTGTGTTCATACAAGCATCATTTTAAATCTGCTTTTCATTCTGGCCACAGATTGGACATGCTGTCACAATCTGAGTCATTTCTCATTGAGGGTCACTGCTCTCATCTAGTACTTGTAGGTTTGAATTTAGCTTGGTTTCTACTGCTCGAAACCCCACCTATCGACAACTTTACAGAGCATACTGGGTGCATTTTTCATGGTAGCATCACAGTAGAGAGTGTCACATGCTGAGTAGAACAAGTTCTCCCACCCTTAGGCTTCTTCATTCATTTGCCAGGCACTTTACAATGTCTGCTGGGTACAGCCATAATTTCTTTTTACCCCTTTCATTTTGTCATATTTTTGCGTGCAAAATGATTATATTTTGCAGACACAGAACATTCATTGACCATACTGGCATGGGTTATACGGTTTAACTGTGAACAGGTAAGCCAGGGAGCTGCACTAGGCTCCAATTCGATTTGGCTTGATTTCTATAGCTGGATGCCCTTCAAGTCAACCACCCCAACACAGTATATCAACAAAACGTCTCAATCACTTGTCACTGCCTCCATGAGGCTCAACATTTGCACAGTGCTTTTTACATGCCACCGGCATGGGTGCCAGTCACGTGGCAGTGGCATCGGCCACAACAAGAAAATCCTTTAAACCAGCTCAACCCACCCCAGGTGAATGCTGTCAAGTCCTTTAAGCGCTAATGGACAAATAAACAATAGAAGCTGTGGTCTTGTAACAGACAAGAAAACTTCAAGTGCTAGTGTCATGATAGAATGCCCATAGTATACTCTGCAAAGTGGTTGGTGACAAAGGTATCCAGTCTTAGAAAGCAACAAAAATGGAATACATGACGTTGACATCGCACACACATCAAAGAAAGCAGTAACACCAAATATGTGACTCAGACTGTCAGAACCTGCTCAACCAATATCAGCATTGAGTGAAAAAAAATCATCCTCAAGCTCTATGTTTAAAAGCAAGTAGAGTAAACTATCCCTTACTTGAGAATAGGTAGAGGTAAGTGACAGGAAGGGTGTTCAACCATTAACCTTTCCGTTACCAAACCGCCCAAAGCCGCCCGAAAAAAAATTGGTTCATGTGACCAAGCCACCCAAAACCGCCCGTAATTACCTATTCATATTTAAATGAGAATATCAGAACAATGCTTCAATGTGTATTCATTTTAACCATGTTAGCATAGAAAAGCAGACAAATCTTGCACACATTTGCAAGCACACACATGTAAATGTTGAACAATGAGAATGAGTGCTCAACACTGTATTGGTGGATAAAATTTCTTTGTGTATAGACTTAATAAGTGTGTGTGTGTGTGTGAATATATATATATAAATAAATAAATAAACAAGCTTACTTGGAAATGGGTGCATGGTGTTCATTTAATATATATGTGTGTGTGTGTGTGTGTGTATAGGTGGATGGAAAGGAAGGCCCGGTGTATGTGTATATTTAACTATGTATGTACATACATATGTGTCTCTCCTTGTCTTGACATTGCATGATGTAACACCCTCATATAAGCAGTGTCATTCATTTCCAATATTCTTCAAAGACATGCTTGGCCATGTGGAAATATTACCTTGCTTCAAAACAGGTAAAAGTTGGCAACAGGGATATCTATTATAGCAAAGCTGATTAATTAAAATTTCACTAATCAATGCATCAAAAACTTACCTAACTAGAAAAGCAATCGCAGAGTGCAGACCTTCGCCATGCAGCTCGTTTTAGGATAGATACGCGAGTAAAATTACTAATAGAGAAACGAAAATAAACTTTGGAAACAGCAATGCCACCAAAAATTTATCATCTGTTCCTTGTGTCATTACCAACTTTTCCTGCAAGTTTCATCAAATACCGTTCACAACTTTGAGTTATTTTGCACAGAAACTGACAGACGGACAAACCGACGCCGATGAAAACATTACCTCCTTCCTTGGCAGAGGTAATAATATTTGGCAAAACCAGCCAAGTGTAATATCATTTCATACATAATTATGTAGTGATATGCTCAGTTCTCAAACTTTCACTTATCACTGCTAATAACAAATCTTGCATGGATCACAAGTATCCAAACTCCAATTTATATTTTGTCACATGTAGTAAGCAACAGTATCGTTGATTACAGCGGTTTAATAGACCACCCACTGGTTAACTATTTCTTATGGCAAGAGTAACAAGGGAACATCTGTATAACATAATGGAATTCATTCAGAAAGCATGGCTCTTTTTGCAAATATATAGAAAAAGAAAAGCAGACTGAAATCTCATTCATGTTTATGCAATTGAATGAGAGAACAATATGGAGTACAGTTTTCATCTACAAAATTCTAGTCACAACATAGTTGTCCAAAGTGTACACAGTGGGATCGCACGGGAATAGGGATTTAACATAAACAAATTTAGATTTACTTACTCTCGGTTCTTGGGTCAACAACTGTGAAGAATTCAGCTGATACGGAGGAAGCTGGTTAGGTAACAATTGAATGGGTGGACTAGGAATCGGTAAACTTGGAATCAGGTTTGCATTGCTGTTCGCCACACCAGGCACTTCTTGGGGTTGTGGTTGGAGCTGCTGAGGTTTAACCTAGTTAAAAAAATAAGTATTTCTTTCTATGAAATGTAAGAAATAGGTTGTATCATACTTCCTCTAAATATGTAGTACATACCACATTTGCAAAAGTAGACTATTTTCATTAAGATACTATTTACTACACCATCACAAATGCCATGCATTAAGTAAATGAACAATCTGATTAAAATATGAAAACTGGAAATTACAATTTTTAGATGAGAAAAATATACTCACTTTGCAAACGTTACTCTGTTCCACTAAAGATGGCTTAGAATCACCAACATTACTTGGCAAATGACTGGTAACAGTTAGAGACATAGCCATACTTTGTTGAGAGTTAGAAACCAGGTTTGGTCCATGGTGAGGCAGGGAAGGAGCGAGAGCAGTATTGTTGACAGAGGTCTCCTCCATGCCCATCACAGGTTCCATGTGGTCCACACCATCCAATGAGACAGACTGTGCCACAGCATTAACAGTTGTAGAAGTAGCTGCAGTGGAGCTGGCAGCAGCAGCAGCAGCAGCAACAGAAGTTGAACTAGAAGAGTCCCTATCACTTGTATAGGAAGGATACGTGCCTTGCGTAGACTGCTGCTGTTGTTGCTGCTGCTGAGTTGTAGATAACTGCTGTGGCACAGCAACAGCAACACTACTTTCGGAAGAAGTTGTATTTTTGACATTAAGTAAAGATTGGGGGCCATTGCTCTTGATACTGAAAATAAAGTTAAAATTACAGGATATGTATTAATATACTCAACTAAGCCAATATGTATTGTTAAAATCACACTATTCAACACTACCCTTCCACATTGATTGCTTGTGCTTTCTTTACCCAACTGTTGGCTTCCATACATATCAAATGCCCTTACCAGACATCATCTCTCTTGAACACCATATCCAATTCTTCCAATACCCAGTTTTAGGAGGTTTTTTTTTTTACACTAACGTTACATATATCTAGTGAAGCATGCTTGCCTCATTCTGTCTTGGAAGTATCATACACTTGACATTTTCCTCTAGAGATTTCATTTATTGCTTGTAGAGCTAATAGCTTCTTAAACTTTTCCTACTCTTGATAACTGTTTCAACTACCAATTGGAAAACCTACATAAAAGTTAAACTGCTTCTAGGTTGCTTCAAGGTATTTGAATCTATTTATTTCACAAGAGCTTTTACTAGGAACTAATGCTGCATATCTACCATGAACAAAGTATCTTTGGTCTGCCCACCCCTGATTCCAATAAATCTTTTGTGTACCCATAATTTATAATATGGAATTCTTAATCTTTTCTCCATACTGAATGCCACAACTTATTAGATGGCAGCCAATGAGTCCTGTCTTTATTCTTGCTCACTAAAATTTGGTTTTATTTGGTTTACCTGGGTACCCCTTGATTCTGTGTCTTGTAATTTTCTTCTCTATATCTTAAAATTCAACCTCGAGAACTAAGTCATCAGCAGGAAGGAGTTCCAAAGACAGCCAGTCTTAAACTCTGCACTACCAGAATGACTAGTGCATACCATATTTTTTAAATTTCAACAACTAGTTGAAAGTGTAACTGCTCCCCCCAGCCTTCATATCATTACTCAAATTTTCAACCTCTATGGGTCCTAACAATAACGTGATACCCTCAATTCTAGGTCTTGTAGTTTTCTTCTCTAAATCTTAAAATTCAACTTTGAGAACTAAATCATTAACATAAAAGAGTTCCAGTCTTAGATTCCACTTTATCTTGTATAGCGTATAATTTCCAAACCTGTCTTCAATATCAGCAGAAGTATGCTGCTATAATTTTGAATGCTTTTCTTTTTTTTTCTTTTTTTGTCCTTGATGACATTTTACTTTATATATTTTGCAATTTGGAACACCTTACACCTCTGATTCTCGTCTCACAGAACGTTTCTTGCCAGCCTCTCTCAGTACTATATACCTGCAAGTAAATTCTCTAGTATTGACTACCTGATACTGAGACAAGCTTTAATGGCTCTTATCTCTAATGCAACATTTCACCATCATGTCACTTTCTCTCTGGTTGAGACCTTGCTCCAAGCACACATCTGATTTGTAGCTTGTTGCAGGTTGCTTACAGTAATTTGCCATTGTCTTCTGGTCTAAGCAGAATTTCCCTAACAGAAGAATCTGTAAACTTCCATAGCTTCATTCAGCAAATTGTGTCAAGGTTCAACCTCCTATTCGGAATCACTAAACTAGTTTATGTTGGTAGCACATTCTTCACCAAACAAAGTGTATTTGCACACATCCATCCCATTTTCTGGTAACTATGAAGTACATTAGGTCAGCTAATCTAATCGATAGGTGCTTAAGTGGCATTTTGTTGAATATTTCTTGCAGCCAAGAAAATCCCAAATCTTAGAAACAACTAAGAATATTTATTATTCAATGAAGACACCCGTTAAAATTATTTTCACAACAAATCTCAAGCTTTTAATGAAATATTAAATAGTTTAAATATACCTCTGCTCAAAAACAGTCGGCATTTTCTCCCACACATTTTTAACTGATGCAATTTTAAGGCTCAAGTCTTCTGTAGCTGGTGATGTAGGAGTATTTAACTCCAAATTTTGTGATTTGGAACTTCCAGTAGAAATAGACACTGATTTGGATGGCTCGGTAATTGAATTATTTTCTTTCTTTGTTTCTGTGAGCTTAGCCAATGTTTCATCAAATGTAAAATCAAGTTCAGAGGCATCTTCTCCCTAGAAGTAAAAATATTTTAAAATGTGAAAGCGATAAAAAATACATTGTATCTTTTTAAGTGAATGAAAAGAAATTTTCTTTAAATTTTAGCACAAAAGGGAAGCTAGAATGTAAACAGACCTTCCGGAGAAAAGATTCTTTAAAACTTGGCGGTAGTTGAAGAGCTTCTGGTCGATCCACGCAAGTACCACTCCGACTTTTTTCTTTGTTTTCTGGCTTATTAGCTTTGGGCTCTGAGTCCTTTCGTTCATTATTAACAGTCTTAGCATTTACTTTTTCATTACGACTAGTCTAAAAAGAGAAAATTCATGAAAGTACATGTTAAGAAAATCATCAAAACTTCAGCATATCATAGAATGCATCAATTACCTTATTGAAAATGATTTAAACTTTCACATTTAGAAATTCTCCAAAATATACCCAAAATGCAAATACTAACCCGTGGTTGTCTTTGTGGTTTTGGAGCTTCATACTGACTTTTGTCAACCCTAGTATCATTTTTTTCCTTATTTCCTTTATCTTCTGGCTGAAAAATAAAAATCAATAATAATGTACTTACAAAAAGTAACATCCCTCCAACATTTCATGTATATTATGCTTTCTCTAAATGTAATTATGAGCCAAATGTTGCATATTTTCAGCTAATGAGAACATATGCAATATTATATTTTCATAAATGAGTATTTAGAGCAAAATTGAAGTAACAAACTAAAATTTTATGCAGCTAAGAAATATATAAAATGAAGTTGTTAGCTGTAAAATTAAGCTTTTATAGAAAAATAGCTTAAAACTTCAAAATAAAATACATTAAAATCTAAACTGTTATGATTGCAATTATATAAAAATATCATTTTAGTCTCTGTATCTTCATATTTTAATCTATTTTAACGATTCATTATGATATGATTAACTAGTTAACATTTAGCTCCAAGTTTAAATTAAAAGTGCATTATTGAAAGCCTTTTGAGAAAAAATTCTTAAGTCAAATAGTCATAAAACAGCAGCACAAAAAAAAAGTGGAGGGAGGGAGAAGTTAAATATTCAGAGCTGGTACTAAAAAGAAAATACCTATTTTAATTTGCAATTAAATGAATATATAATCAGGTAGAACTACAAACAACTAATTCCTTATCACCAAAACTAGGATAACTGATTCAAATCACAATGGTCAACTAATTACAACTTTTTTATTCTTTCACTTTCAGAAACAACCATAAAAACAAAAAGATCTAAAATTGAAGCCAAAATTCAGAAATGAAATTTTTTTTTCCAAAATGAAAGGCTTCTTGGAGGAATTGAATCATGAATTATAGGATTGGAGTGAAAATTTTTTAGACTTATGATCAAGACCACTTTACAGATGAAGGAAATAGACATCTGTATATGCACAACTCATCATATGTATACTAATCCAAAGTAATTACTAAATAAATAAAGGCTAATATAATTAGCTGAATAAAAAAAATTAGATTGTATATAAAATGTACATTTGAACTAAACACAAAGCCAGAAAGGTTATTAAAATTCAATACTACTAATAAATTACTACATATTTTAAGTTACCAATGTGTACGAATTTAACAAGGATAGCGTGATATACCATTCATTCAGTTTTACATGAACAGGTAGGATTATCATACAATAGCCTCCTACACATCTTGGCATGTAATGCTCAACAGGTAAAGCGAAGATTCTTGATCTAGCCAGTAATATGTTTAATACATTTTTGTTTAAGGCTTGATTGAAGCTGTTTGTGGCTGGATACTTTCCAAAATCTTACTAAAACTTGAGTAAATCAGGTTTATTGAGAGAGCAACACTGGTGAACTCACTACATTAGTTTGAGATTTTTTTTTTAACACTTAAGATCAATAACAAAGATTACTAGAATAATGACCTTAATTTTTCTCAAGGAACTGGACAAGATCTGAAAAGACTGATTCTAATAAAGTATGATAGCTGTGATTTTCAATAGAAGATACAGCTGTGATTAAATAGAATAAGTTATCTAGCAGAAGTGACAAAACAAATAAATGCTTAATATTTAGTATTTGGCTCCAATAATTTATGTTAGCATGAAAAGCTACCTTAAGATTGTTTCAAAACTTAATTTACAAAACCAATGAAAGGTTTTGAAATTAATACTTTTTGTTCAAACCTAAAATACTAAATTTTTTGGCATTTTTAAAAGTTTATAAATAAATGATTAACACTTTGACATCTGAAACTGATAATACATTTCATCATAAATTAACTCAAAATAACAAATAAGCAAATTTAAATTCAAATGCAATTTTCAACTAGAAATTTAAACCCCAAAATGGTTTGTTGATTTTATTAAAAATGACAGATTTAAGTTTTTAAAATTTACAATTATAATAAGAAAATGCTACAAACATGCAAGAGAAGCTGCCAAAATCTATTAACTGGACAAAACAGTAACACAAGCAACAGAAACACAGCACAAATATTTTTAGCTAGAGTGGAAACAAAAATACTATTTGTGTTCTCAATATTTAAGTTTTACTTCCATTAAAGGACAATGTAAAACAGCACAATTCTAAAATTGTTGCTCATAAATATTTCTTAACTCTAAGGAATTGAAAATAAGCACACAACAATTAAAGATAAAAAGACAAAAAATTTGTACATACAAAAAATAGCTATACATCTAAGTGTCACTATCCATGCATTTTAGCTGTGTTGCTGGCTTCTTACACAGCAGTTTGTCTAAGTTTACAGAGGTACCTACCAGCTCTGCCTTTACTTTACTTTCAGTACTTGGAGAACTTCGAGTTGAAGAGGCTGTAGAGTTTGGTGGATCACTTACATCAATACCGCTGTCATGCTGGTCTCCTCCTTTGTCATAGCTCATGTCAGTGGAACTGTGCATAGCATTAGTGATGGAGATGTTGATAGGTTTGTTCCAAGCATTTACAGGTGGAACCGCCACAGTGGTCGCAGCAGGTAGAGAGCTGGTCTGCTGGTTGGCAGCTGGTGTTTGAAATGCAGTAGAACCCAAAGGAAGAACTGCAGCACTTGCATTTACAGAATCTAATAAAATGAATATATGCAGCCATCATCAATAATAACGAATTTCTTTTTAATATAAAAGGTGGATGAATCAAATTGCAACTATTCAGTATTTCAGAAAACATAGTTCAAAGATAGATACTATAAACCTTACCTGCTTGTGTGAGAAAAATTTAACAGTTCATGCATGACCAAGCTAGAGATTACTAATGGAATTGAAATTAACTTTGCTAGTTAATATACAAATCTTTCCTTGCCAGTCTGAATGCATTAGGGATTTTCAGTTTCCTCAAAAGCAAAAATGATTTTAAATCATTCATAAGTATCACATTTCAACTTGGAGAAGGGAAGAAAAAAAAAGCCTAAAAAGTATTCCAGCTAGTCAGCCCTTTTGTCACTAAGTAACCATGTAATAATTTTCGGATTTTAACACTAAACTGCCCAAAATAACCAGTTCATATTTAAATGAGAATATCAATGCAAGTAAAGTTATTTATGTTCATGATAACATATGATTTCAATAGATAAACAATTGCTTTAAAGTGACATTTAATATGGAATTTGTAACCTCTAAATGTTTGGGATATTTTCTGCAAATTTTTACATTTGGAAAAATGGATACCAGTTTTATATTCCTAGAACTGAATCTGAAGGATTTTTAACAGAAGAGGTAAAAATCAAATGAAAAATTGAACAAGTATTGCCATGCATTTCAAGATAGCATTTTGATAGTAATAGCACCAACTCCAAAAAACAGCACCAATAATGAATGTGATTAATTTATACTAGAAACAAAATAGAAATGGAAACTAAAACATTTCTCTCCAAAATTTTATACAAAAGACTGACATAGACAGCAATAATCATTTATTTTTATCATTTGAAATATTCCAGACAATAACTTTGGAGATTAACCATTACACAACTGTGAAAGAAACAAAATCAGGTTATGATCTCATAAATGCCTGAAGAAAACTGAAGCACGTTTTACTATAAACACTATCATGGGATACTAAGAAAGAGTCCAGAATTACAAACTACAAGAATACGTGGCAACCAGCATTTCAAAATAATGCCTTCTGAAGTTATAACAACACTTTTATATACAAGAGACCAGCAACAGCATTAATACATGGAGAAGACTATAATTTCTTATTTAAAATAAGACCCTCCCTATCACTGCTCAAACAACATTTAAAAAACCTTACCAATCAGGAAGATTAATGTCTATTAATGAAGACATGATATGTTATAAAGGCTGGATACATTTTCAAAAATACATACCGAGCAAACCAAGGAAACGAGAAAGTCTAGAAGATTCACGAAACAAGTACTGCTGCAAGTTTGATTCTTATACAGGAGAAAAGAGTGGTGCAAGCCAGGATAGCCTGAGATACAATGAACGGAATTTAACACTCCCCTAACCAAGGCCATATTTTTTTTCCCTACACTAGTTGTTCAGTTTGATCTTAGAAGCAGTGGAAATATACACATGTGCTGAAGTGATTGCCAGTAGCAATATGCTGTTGTTGGCTATTAAAAAACAAATTTGGGGGGGGGGGGGTGGATATAGGTAGAGACGTGGCTGTGAAGTAAGTTTGCTTCCCAACCACATGCTTCTGGATTCAGTCCCAGTGAGTGGCACTGTAGGCAAGTGCCTTCTACTGTAGCCTCAGGCCAATAAAAAGCCTTGAGTGAATTTGGCAGGCAGATACCAAAAGAAACCCATTTAAAATCTGTGTGAGAGGATCTGTCTCCAACACCACTCAAGAACTAGTGTTGGTATGTTTACGTCCCTATAACTTAGCAGACTGGCAAAAAAACTCGTAGGGTTGATTAGTTTGACTAAAACTTCTGTATGGTCGTGCCCCAGCATGACCACAGTCCAATGACTGGAACAAAAGATAATTTGATAACAAAAATCTACTAGCAACCGCATAGAGAAATAAAAGGAAAACAAATCTGCCCACTTATGCTCAATTACATGGATGAAAATAGTACATTATTTGTGAACCTCAAAAGATTTGCTTAGCTCATCTACAGAAATATCTATAAATGAATAGGCCTTTCATAATAACAAAAATCTTTAGATAAATTTGTATCTTAGAAGGAAATCTCAATTTTTTTTTTCAATATTGATCAAAAATATTGGTAACAGTAACAAGTGTTTAAATCAATTTAAATACATAACATTCTTAAATCATTTTGACTCATATACAAATATGTATGAACATCCAATTAAGCATTTAATCAGAAGTGATTAAATGTACAAAATTGCATTTACTATTTCCACAATTGGAATATTTAAAACATTTAACTGTTAGGCCAAATGTATTTGCTAATTACATAACTAGTTCTCAAGTAAATACAACTACTATAAACCTTTTAAAAATATTTATTCAAATTTGTTTCTTCACTCCAATAATAAAAGTCACAATCCCCTAATGAAGATGAAATTTCCAGATTGCAGCTGATTAATCAATCTTGGTTTCCAATGAAATTCCTTGGAGTGCAATGAACAACATCAGTTAAAACTGAATCAGTATTCAGACAAATCAAGAATAGCATTCAGACACAAAACAAAGATTTGCAACTCAAACCTGAAAAATTTAACTATGTACTTATATAAAAAAAATAATTTTTCCATAAACTAAATAGAGACAACTTGTAGGTACATTTTACAAAACGTTTTGATAGTCTGCTCAGGATAAACATTTGAACAAGTTGAAGAATTACAAAGTTTATTGTAAATGTGCATCAAATGGTAAAATAGCAATAGCCAACAATTGAGGAAAAAATAGCAAACTGAAATATTCAAACTCTTATAATAAAGCATTATTATGTCTTGAAACACAAATACTTAAATGTAAAAATTTAAATTTCATGTCAATGTAAAATGTGTACAAAATGTCAAGTTTAAAACTACTGGCACAATGTGACATCATGATAACTTATCAAAGTCCCACCCCAACCCCCAAAGCATTCAAGAAAATGTCAACGGTGTGAGGTAAAAGTTGTAATAGGGCAGTAGCTTACTTTTGGAACCTGCTTCGTTAGGTGGAGTGACTGTCTTAGATACAGGAGGAGGAATGTTGTTGGCTAATTTGTTATCCCAGTTCTCAATTTTTGGCATCAGAGTAGAGTACTTCTCTCGTTCACGGTCTCTCTGTTCTCTCTGCTTAGCCAAACGAGGAGGCAACTTGCTGTAACCAGCTTTACCAACTCCCTTCATTCCCCTTTTTTTAGCAATCACCTGAAAAAGAATTCAAAAATTAATAATAGATGCAAAACAAAATAAAATAAATACTGTCAGAAGGTAGAACCTCTTTGCTAAAGAGAAAATTAATCTGAAATCTTAGTTTCACTTAATCCTTCAGCATTTAAAATGGTTCCAAATATTCTACTTGTTTTTGTAGGGAGCAGCCAAAATTGGCCTCTCACATCTATCCTACAAAGTCTTCTAAACAATTACATCACTGAGATATTGAAGCTACAAGATTAATGCCTGATTAATTCAAAATAATGTAAATAAATAACCATTACACTTGACAGAATATTCTGAATGCTAAAAGGTTGAAGGACATGCATTAATGAATATAACAGCATTAAAAAGACATTTGAGAAATGGTCTGGGTTACAGTCTGGAAGAATTGGTAATTGTTACAAGAAAAAAACAAATTTTCTTCAAAGAAAACCAATACAGTATTTGTAAAAAATATTCCCTTAACCAAGACCTATAAATGTAAGCAATTTGAAAACAAAATCAAATGACAAGTGTGTCTATAACATTGCCAACTTACTAGAAATAGCTAAATGTCCCCCACAAATCCCACATTACTATGACGGACCATATGTGGTGCTAAATATACTATGGGATGGTCACTGGTGAAATGCCATTGACCAGTCTCCTAGATCAGGGCTAATCTCAAAATAAACACTAGAAAAAAAGAGTAAATTCATAAAACAAAACCTTTTACCCATAACCTAATCATCATGAACTTAAAACAATAGGATTTAGCTGGGATTTGTAGTAAAGATAACAAATTAGAATAAACTAATTAAATTGTGGTTGCACAGAAAAAGTCAAAGAATGTCAAAGATGTAGCCAAATATGTATTAACAAGTTTTACTATTTAGAGACAATCAAATTTTCTTACTTTCAATTCCTTCTTTTGCTCACATTGTTTACGCTGTTCAGCCTCTTGTAATGCTTTTTGCTTGCTCTTCAGAGACTTTTTAGTCTTAACTTCCTGAAAGCCTTCATTGCTTTCATAAAGGAAGTTGGGATCATCAATGGTAACTTCAGGTTGATCATCAATAACTACAACACCTAGAAAAAAAAGTAACAAATATCAAAAATTGACACTATAACATACAAAAAGCACCAATATTTTTTAAAAACTAAGTTCTTTTTTTGAATAATAGGAGTTGAAAACTGAACCAATTTTCAATCAACAAAAAAGATCAAAATATTTTTTTCTGTATGTCATTTGAGTAGCAGCATACCTCAGCTAATATGCAGTACTAGTAGGTATCACTGAATTTTTTTTTTAAATATTTAAATCTATATTTTTCTGTACTTTTTTTTGGAGACCATCCAAAAAGAAACATTTTAATACCTCAATTGTGAAAATAGGAAGAATATTTTAGGGAAAATGACAATTTGAATTGAAATTCTAATGAACCACTTACCCTCCAATTTATTTTCCCCTGAAAGTTATGCCCACAAGTTACAAAAAGTTTTTACTCAAGCAAGGCTATTTTTTACAGATTCACTCAGACTGCAGCCATGCCAAGAGGGAGCCTTCAATTATATTCATACTAGTACTGGTAATTTTCGTCAACTTGCCTGAATTACATCCCTTTAGAAAGTTATGGCACACCTTTTCGTCCTTGCTACCACATTGAAATTCAGTGAACACAAGCATATTTAAAACACAATGACCAAATTTCTACCTAAAAATATGGTGAACTTGAGGGTGCAACATGTGAAACTGGAACCTAGATACACATGGCTACAAAACAAAATTTTAACTACTTGTATTTCCGACTTTTATAATAGTAAAAAGGAATTCAAAGAGGTTAAATTATGCAAACAAAATGTTAAGCCCATAAATACCTCAAATTTCAGGACATATATTTTAAATATTTTCTCTGCAACATGTCTAGTGGTGAAAATAAACCATTAGCAAAGAAATAAAGGTGGAGAAGAAAACTTGGAAAGATTAGCAAGTTGAGCTACATACCAAGTGGAACTTGTGTGTAAACTATTTTCAACCACACTATTGGATAAGTTTTTTGCCACTAAGAATTCGATTCATTTCCATATATTCATAGAAGTACAGTACTATCAAAATAATGAAGTGTATTTGAATATGGAATAAACTACGCAAAGCAGAATGTGCACGAAGTAGTAAACTAGACAATGTCATTAGCTTTATATAGAGACTAGAAGAAAATAGATGTTAATGCATTGAGTGCAGGTCAATTAGGTGAATTATACACTATTTTATATTCACACATGCTCTTAGCATTTATTTAAGCATATAGATATACACGACTTCCACAGCACATTCTTAGCTAGCGTTTGCAATGCTAAGGGAAGTAACTCAAAGAAAAGAAATTGACAGGAAAATAGAAAAAAGAGAATGTATATGGTGGTAGTGGTGGTGGTGATGAGGAGGGTTGTTTATTGATGATAGTTATGTGGCTGCAACAACATTGCTCAGCATGTTATTCCCTCAACTAACACTTTTCACAACATGTATTTCTCTCTACTTGTCTACCAGTCACTATAGTCTCCATCATCCCCATACGAACAGACAACTGAAGTTCTGTGTTCACTAGTGAAACCTAAGGAAGCTCCAGGACTCATCTCAAAATGCAACACTGAACAAGTTCCAACTAAATTCATTTAGTAAAAGGTCACGTGATTTTATGTGTGTGTATACGAGACATTCGTAAAGCATCACAACCAACAATGATGTAATTTAAAGATTTTATAGTATTCATTTTATACCAAATTTTTGTTGAATCGGATTGAATCAGTTTCAGCTCATGAGCTGTGGTCATGTGGGGGTAGCAAAGCAAATTTGTAATGATGTACATATCAAAGTGTGCAACATTATTTCAGAGCTTTTCTGAGAAAAAGAACCAAGTTATTATTTCACTCACCTGCATAGTTATTTATGTCAATATTAGCGAGAGCATCCTTTTTTTCCTTTTCACTTTTCAGTGGCTTGGATACATCAGATAAATCAGACTTCTTCTGGGATTTGCACCTTATAAATAAAATTTTGATTTAAACCTTTTGTCCTTTACTCCAAATTTTTCAGTACTATAGTGAAAGCATAATACTTTGTAATTTTTGTAGATATTTTTCAAACTAAATTAATAAATTTGTTCACAACAGGATAGAGCATCCACTAAAAAACTAGATGTTCTGAAGATCTTAAAAAGTGTCACACTAACAGAAGTTTTCTTTGAAAAATGAGCTGATCTTAATCTACTGACCAAACGGTAGGCAAATTTCTCTCTAACACCACCCTACAGTCTTATGTGGGCATGTGTATTTGAATCACTGAACAAGACACTAGATGGGAGTTTAATATGTTAAAAACAGAAGCCATGTCACTTTCAAATTCTGACCTTCAGTGTTCTATATGTACCATCAAGCAATTCTATAGATTGGCTTGACATTTTACAAGTATCAGGCAATTCTCCCTTCAATGTATCAATTTGATATAATTACATTGCAAGGTAACTCTTAATTGTATTACATAAGGAAAAGACCACTATTTTACAAGGATGACAATTCTGAAAGAAAATTTTCACTATTTTAAAATATTTTCTCCTAGTGGAAGTAGGGAAAAAAAAAAGGCAGGGAGGCAGAGGCAGAAGTGCTTATTCCAAAACAATCAAAAACATTCAATTTCAAAAAAATTTTTTTTTTTATAAAACCAAAATGTTAAAATTCAAAGCATCTTAGATTTCTAGAATAAAGAAACATTTAAAAGAACTCCAATGTTTGTATTTTTGAGGAACATAAATTGTCTATGTTAAGAGCTTTAATAAAAAAAATTTTTTTAAATTTAAAAAATTAAAAAAAACAGTTCTCGTATAATGCTCACCTCTAATCCTAGAGTTTAAAAATCTAAAAGTGGGGGTGTAACAAACTGAAAAATGATTTTTCTATAATAAAGGAACAAGACAGCCATCATGACCTCAGTGCTCGAGTGATACTCTATTTTTCTGACTCCAAAAACTGAAAATTGAACTCAATGGGATTTGAATTCAGAATGTTAAGGAGTAGAGTAAATTTTTCCTTACACCATCAATCCAATGTCCAATGTTAATGAGATTTTATATTACTAATATTAACAGAAATTGCTTCTAATTTAAGTACAAGGTCAACAAATTTTAGGGGAAGAGTTAGATGATGCCAATGATCCCAGTACTTCACTGGTACTTTATTGACCTTGAAATTATGAAAGGCAAAGCTGACCTAGGTAGTCTTTGAACAAAGAACTAGGAATGCTTGCTGATTGGCTGTCGTCGTCGTCATCATTTAACATCTATTTACCATACTGGCATAGGTTGGACAGTTTGACAGGATCTGGCAAGCTGCAGGGCTGTGCTATGCTTTGGCATAATCTCTAGGGATGCCCTTCCTAATACTACCCACTTTACATCATATGCTGAGTGTTTTTTTGCTTTTCATGACACTAGCACTAGTGAGGTTGCCACGTAACTTGCAAAACAAAAGAACAGGGGAAAAAATGAAGAGGTGGTGTTTTTATGCCAGGTTTTGATAGCCAATTGTAATTGTCTTCTATAGAGGAAATTTACAGCTATCCCACATTTAGATAAGGGTGGGTGTGAACAACTGGCAAGGAGATAATCATTGAGGAGTACCAGAGCAAGCTCTCAAGGTACAGTAAAGTGAGCATAAGAGAAAATACAATGGATCAGGGGAAGGGAGGAGAGAAAAGGTAATAATGGTTTCAAATTTTGGTACAAGGTCAGCAAATTTTATTTTATTGTATCCAAAAGGACGAAAGGCAAAGTTGACCTCAGAAGTATTTAAACACAAACTAAAGAGCTGGAAAAAATGCCAACATTTATCTGACATGCTAACAATTCTGCAAGCTCACTGCTTTAACAATAATAATAATAAAAATACTCAACTACTCACTTGCTTGTGAGATTATTAAATGCATTATTGATAGCAGTTGGGTCATTTGGCACTATTGAATCAACTCGGTACACCGCAGCAATGTTCTCTTTCCGGTTTGCATTGATGGTCTTATTTTTAGTATTTGAGCTCCCACCAGACCTAGTGGGAGCTGAACCGTTTTTTGTCGCATTCGGTGACTTCTCTTTCACAGAATTCTTTCCACGCTCCATACTTTGAGATTTTCGTGCATCATTTGAATTCCCTCTGCGATTTTGGCGGTCATTCCCAGGTCGTTGGTTAGAAAAGCTCTTCTTTACAGGAACATTTTCTTTTTTATCCTTATCTTTCGAGTCATTTTTAGCTTCTCTATTTTTATCAAGTACATCACTGCTTTCTGATGCTGTTTCCCACTCCTCATTTGCAAAGTCCGAAGAATTCTGTTTAGTCAATGTTGGTTTTTTGGCATTATATGTTGCAGGAGCAACACTACTACCTCTTCCTCGGCCTCTACCTCTCCCACCTCTTTCAAAGTTACCACGACTGCGTTCACTGAAGGCTCCTCTGCGGGCAAATCGTGGTGGAGGAGGAGCGCGTTCATGACGGCGAGACCTACCATAAGAAATAAAACTATTTCCAAAAATTATTTTGCCAAATCAAAAATTTTGTTTTATACTTAAATATCAAACTCAAATTTAGTCCAAGTAGTTTAAGGGAAAATAAACCCACAATAGGCAAAAATAAAACCATAAAGGTTTGTTAAGTTGCATATATTATATACAGAAACATTCTTCGTAATTTTAAAATTCCTGAGATTAGCAAGAAAATGTCAATGCATTTTACAACTGGATTATTATCTAAATAGCATCTGTACAAAATATAAGTACTACCATCAAACTAATGTATCTAAAATTAATAATATGCCATTACTTTTGAGTCAGTGAGACAATATTAACTGCACTTCAACATGTAGAATTAAAAATTATTTAATGCAAACCTAAGAATTAACTTTCATTTGAGAAGGTTTCGAATACTTTATTATTTCTAATATTTCAATTGTAAAATATTTTTAATAGAGCCTATAAGGAAGGAAAATTAATGAAAGGAATGGAACCTTAAAGAAAAGCATTTCTTCAACATTATTTTTCAATATAGAAACTAGGTGAAATAATCAAAAACCTTGAAAATGTTCCCAAGTAGAAGCTAATATTACAACCGCAATAGGAAAGTGTTGTAAAAATAATTACATTTTTTCATAATTATTTGAAAAAGCAGAGTGAGATAATTCAAAATTTACCTAGTGTTACGATTATTTTCCTGTTCTTCATTTCGAGTAACATTAGCATTGTTGCCACTACCATTTCCGCCAGCATTGTAACGTCCAAATCCTCGGGCTGAAGGAGGAGAAGAATAAAATCTGCTCCCTCTACTTCGTATTAACGGGCCACCTTAAAAAAAAAAAAAAAAAAGCATACGCAATAGGTTATGATGCAATTCCAAAATATTATTTCTAACTACTGCAAAAATGACAAGGCTATTTATTACAAACCTACAGAAGCCGGCTTTAGACTAGTAGATGGGTATTGCACTAGCTTGATCACTTGCTTCTCATGTACATGACTAATATATTCAAGCAGCTTAAAAACAAATGATATGATTTCGAAGATGATGAGGCTGTGCCCCCTTACAAAATTCCTTACCACTATTGGGTACACTGTTTGAACGGTCTTTATCAAAGCAATTTCTAAATAAATCCTCACTCATTCATTTCAGGGGAGGTTTTGTAGAAACAATGAGCATTCTTGTTCAAAAATAAATCACATCAAATCTTTAGCCTCTTGAGCGAGTACAATTTTAAATTATTTTAAAAAAAACTTTATTTAAACAAAATTGTTTTTATAGCATTTACAGTGGTTGACATACTAATCCAAACAAAGCCACAAGCACTGTTTGGATTAGTATAATATAAGCATCAATCTGTGGATACATTTATTTCTAGGGTACTTATAAAGGTATATTATTACTTTTAAACTTTTTTTTATTTTTATTACGTGTAGATTTGTGCTGCCTCCAAGAAGTAAGGTGGAGAGGAGGTTCCGCTAGGTTCCTCACAGACCAAGGACACAGGTACAAGATTTTCTGGGCAGGGAACATTGATGGGGTCAGGAGCGTGGGTATACTTCTTATAGAGAAATGGGTTGTCGAGGTAGTCAGAGTATGCGATAGAATACTTAAGATTAAGTGATACATCATGCGTTAGCAACCATTACCTCTGCTCCTCAGCCGGGACTACCTGATGGACAGAAAGACCATTCTTATAACACCCTCTTGCAGACTAGCTTGTTGACGAATGACAAGGACCTTCTCTTTGTGGCTAGTGACTTCAATGGGCATGTTGGACAACATGCAGGGGGCTTCCATGCTGTTCATGGAGGATATGGTTTTGGTTCCCACAATGAGGAGGGAACCAGGGAGTTTTGTGATGCAAGTGATGTTATGGTTTCCAATACTAATTTCAGGAAACCTGCCAGTCACCTTGTCACCTATCATTCTGGCAGACACACTAGCCAAATTGACTACATCCTTGCCAGAAAAAGGGAAAGATGGCTGCTTATTAAATGCCAAAACATTCCCAGGCGAATAATGTACCCCACAACAGACTAGTAGTCAGCGACTTCAGGATCAGCACTAAATGGATGCCCTGATGACGACCAGCATGGAGGAGAAGGGTCTGGAAGGTTAAAGATCCTGCAAATGGACAGAGATTTAGAGATGTATTACTTGAAGCCTTCGACGAAATAGAAGGGGACATGATGTGGAAGACAATTGGAGGGCCACTGACCAGATCTGTGGATAGTGCAAAGTCCCCTCAAGACCCAAGGTAACGTAGTGGTGGAACAATGTTGTTAACAGGGCTATTAGGGAAAAGAAACAAGCTTGGAAGGACTGGAAGAAGGGTGGTAGCAGGGAATTGTATCAGACTGCCAGAAGGGAAGCTAGGGGAGAGGTTTAACCCTTTAATGTTCAGATTATTCAGTCAAGTGTGATGTTTGTTTATTCACATTGTTTTGAATTAATCATGTATTATCTTGTAGTTTAGAGATTTCAGTGATGCTATTTTTTAGTTTTAGAATGACATGGTAGGGCTGAGGTGAGAGGCAAGATCTGGTCAGTTTCAATATAAATCAGGTTAAATATTTTGGCCGGATATGGCCGGTTTGAACATTAAAGGGTTAATTAGCCAGAGGGGAAGCAGATAAGACAAAATTTGCCAATGTTCAGCGCTCTGAGGACCAAAGACTTAAGGTATATTTTGTTGCAAGACAGTATGTAAGAGAGAATCGTGATGTCGTAGGAGAGAAATGTGTCCACATGGATGATGGTTCACTTGCATTAAACAAGGCTACAGAGAGGTTTGGAGATGCCACTATGAAAGGTTGCTCAATAAAGTGAATGAATGGGAGAAAGAGAGTCTGCCAAATGTTGACCCATGAGAGGGACCAGCTATCCGAATTGACAGTACCTTGGTAGGTAAAGCATTTGAGAGTGTAAAGACAGGGAAAGCCCCCGGTCCACCAGGAATCATCACAGAGATGTTCAAAATACCTGGCAGTGTCGGCTATAGCCTAGTCACTCATATAGTTAACCAGGTGATACATGAAGGAGTCATACACAATGACTGGTGTAGCAGCACTACAGTCAACTGCTACAAAGGTAAAGGTGACGTTTTAGATACAAATAATTACAGAGGTATCAAGTTGTTGGATCAGGTAATGAAGGTCACCGAGAGGGTCGTAGCCCAACTACTTAGGGAGAGAGTCAGTTTAGATGAGATGCAGTTTGGTGAGAGTTGGCAACAAGTACAGTGAAGAATTCCAAGTAGGGGTAGGGGTTCACCATTGATCAGTCCTCAGCCCCCTCTTATATTCCTCCAGACAATAACAGAGGAATTCAAGACAGGATGCCCTTGGGAGTTCCTCTATACTGATGACCTTGCTCTAATTGCTGAATCACTATCAGAACTAGAGGAAAAGTTTCAGGTGTGGAAGCAAAAATTAGAATGGAAGGGCCTTAGAGTCAACCTAGCTAAAACTAAAGTCTTAATAAGTAGGAAGGCAGACAAACCACAAATCCCTTCAGGTAAATGGCCCTGCTCAATCTGTAGAAAAGGCGTAAGTAGAAACTCTATAAGATGCACCCAGTGTAAGTTATGGACACATAAGAGATGCAGTAATCTCAAAGGGAGGCTAACTGGGAAGATAGTTTTTGTATGTGGCAGATGCTCAGGAGCCATAAACACTGAAAATGTGCAGAGAACAGCTTCTGTCACATTCCAGGGAGAAAAACTAGAAGTAGTTGATAGCTTCTGTTACCTAGGGGACCAAGTCAGTAGCAGGGGTATATGTTCAGAAAGTGTAGCCGCTAGAATAAGAATAGCCTGGGCAAAGTTCAGAGAACTCCTACTGGTGACAAAGAGCCTCTCTTGCTCAGAGTAAAAGGTAGACTGTATGACGCATGTATGTGAACATTCATGCTACACGGCAATGAAACTTGGGCCATGACTGCTGAGGACATGCGTAAGCTTGCAAGGCATGAAGCCAGTATGTTCCACTAGATGTGTAATGTCAGTGTGCATACACGACAGAGTGTAAGCACCCTGAGAATAAAATTGGATTTAAGAAGCATCAGATGTGGTGTGCACGAGAGACTACTGCATTGGTATGGTCATGTTTTGCAAATGAATGAGGACAGCTGTTTGAAAAAGTGTCACACCTTAGCAGTTGAGGGAACCTGTGGAAGAGGTAGACCCAGGAAAACCTGGGATGAGGTGAAGCACAACTTTCGAACATTGGGCCTTACTGAGGTAATGACTAGTGACCGGGACCTTTGGAGATATGCTGTGCTTGAGAAGACTCAACAAGCCAAGTGAGACCATAGCCCATGGCCTATACCAGTGGTTGTAACCAGCCCATTTATGAATACCCCTCATTCATTGCTTGTGAAGACTACTGAGGCAAGTGAAATCAAATCAAAATTGCTGACGTGGTTGACGACAGTACCGCCTGATTGGCACTCATGCCAGTGGAACATTAAAAGCACATCCGAACATGAGGTGTAACCAGCCCACTTATGTGTACCCCTCACTCATTGGACAATGAACTTTGCTTGCGAAGACCTATTAAGGCAAGTGTAAACAAACCATTTGCAGACATGGCCGATGACAGTACTGCCTGATTCGTTCCACTCGTGCCAGTGGAACATTAAAAGCACATCCAAGCAGGATTGTTGCCAGCACCATATGAAAAGCACCCTTTGAGTGTGATCGTTGCCAGCATCGCCTTACCAGTACATGTGCCAGTGGCACATAAAAAACAACATTCGAGCGTTGTCGTTGCCAGCGCTGCCTCCCATGCAGGCAGCACGTAAAAACACCTTTCGAGTGTGCTCACTGCCAGTACTGCCTGACTAGCCCCCGTGCCGGTGGCACATAAAAGCAGTCTTGGAGTGGTTGGCATTAGGAAGGGCATCCAGCTGTAGAAACTTTGCCAGATCAGATTGAGCCTCGTGCAGCTGCTGGCTCACCAGTCCTCAGTCAAACCGTCCAACTCATGGAAAGCAGGCGTTAAACAATGATGATGATGTTATATTGTCAAAGAAAACCTAGCAGCTGAATCTGCAGCTAAATAATTCCCTAATGTCTAGGTGAAAGATATTAACTCAACACCTCACTAGTGCTGGTACCATGAAAAGAGAACCAATACACTGTGAGCAGCATGTACCAGGAAGGGAATCCAGCCATAGAAACTCAGCCAAAAATAAAACACTATTCATATTAAAAACCATACAAACTCAAGTAGTATATAAACATATTCTTTAACCCTTTAGCATTTAAACCAGCCATATCCGGCCAAAAAGTATTCTGCCTGTTTTATGGTCAAACTGGCCAGATCTGGTCTCTCACACCAGCCCTACAATGTCGTTTTAAAAATTAACAGCTACCTCATCAAAATCTCATAGCACCAAGATAATGCCTGATTAGTTCAAGGCAATGTGGATTAAAAAGGATTAATTTTAGCAGAATAATGCGAACACTAAAGGGTTAAACAATTTCTAAAATGCAACTGAATAGCTCTTCTACAGAACAAGTTATTAGAAATAATTTTCAGAGTTACCTCTGCCACGCCGTGATGGCTCGCCTCTTTGAATAAAAGCTGGATTTTTCCCTCTGTATCCTTTCATCTCATCTTTATTTTGCTCATTTCTATCACTGCGGTCTGCTTTCTCTTTATTCTTCTCATCCTTCTTGTCTTTCCAAGTATTTGTCTTGACTTTCTCATCTCTGTTATCTTTAATATGCTTTTTGTTATCATCATGAAGTGCTTTCCCTTTACCAGCAGCCACAACAGCATTGTCCTCCTCCTTGCCATGAGTCACATCTCTAACTTCAGATGTTCGTTCACTGCAACTTTCACTCGTTGTGCCACTAGTTTCATCAACAGACACATCACTCTCTTCATCACGCCCCCGCCTTCGCTTCGACAGTTCTACTTCCACTTCACCCTCACTATGCTCACTTTCCATATTCAACTTTTCCTGCCATTTATTTGTTGTATATTTTCCTTTATGGTCTGTTGGGAGTCTGCGGTCATAGGTACGAAAGTCATTTCGCCCTCGATTATTATTGAAGCCACGACTTCGACCCCGACTACGACCACGTCCCCTTACAAATTCCCTACCTCTATTTGGTACACTGTGTGAACGGTCCTTATCAAAGCGATTTCTAAATGCATCCTCTCTCATTCGTTTCAGGGGAGGTTTTGTAGTCGTGCGAGTTTCTTTTTTCTCTTCCTTCACCTTTTCTTCTTTTTCATTTGGCACTTCAACAATTTCCACTTTTTGTGGTTTTTCAGTTTTAGTAGATTCAGACAATGGCCTTCAAAAAAAAAAAAAAAATTAAATTTAAAGATTTCCATCTGTAGAGTGTTTACTATATAAAAATTAAGCTTACAAAGCTAAATTACTTGAGTTAACATAAAAATCCTTGAAATTTAGGAAAAATATTTTGTAAATTACATAAAATATCAAATAATATACACAATTTCTTTCAGAAGACATTCAACACTATCTTCCAACAACTTTCAGATTATCTGATTTTGCTAGTAAAATTATCAGAAATTTTCATTTTTATCTATGGTTGTGACACCATGTATAAACATTCTTCTCTAAAATGGCATTTATCTTCCAAACTATTTTGCCATTGTCAAATTGAGAATTTCAAATATCACCTTTCTATCCAGCAAAATACTGATTAAAAATAATGTTGGGGAGCAAATGTAGCCTGTATCATTCAGTCAAGATCCCGTTTTTCCATGCAAGCATGGTTTCAACAGGAACTTAAGATTTTACAGCTGGATGCTCTTCCTATCAACCCCACCACATGCACTTTCTTTAAATGCCAAATGTGTTCGAAAACCAAGGGTAACCAGATAATGTCAACAAAGTAAAATCAGTTTTGCTGAAATGTTAAGTTAAATAACTTTCACACATACATGTGTGTCCTACAGTTTCCGATACACCAAATTTCTTCACAAGGCATTGATTGATCTAGGGTTATAGTAGAAGACACTTGTCCTAAGTATCTAAAGTTGGACTTCACCCACGACCACTTGGTTGCAAAGGAAACTTCCTGATCATACAGCCATATCTGTGTGTGTGTGTGTGTGTGTGTGTGAATGTGTGTCTATGTACATACACATACTGAAAGTAACATTAACCCTACCTATTTTCCTTCTCAGATACATCATCTACTTTTTCAGGCTGAGTCTCGGGGACTTTCAAATCTTTTGGTTGTGTTTTCTGGGATTCTTTGAGGGATTCCTACAGATAAAAACAGGAGTCAAACTTGTAAAGTAGTCAACAAAAATTTCAAAATCTTTCCAAATAAGCCTGAATAACAGAATTTACAAACTATATTGAGTAGGCTACATAAAAATTTAAAATTTGTTTTATATTAAAATATTAGTTTCCTTTTTAAAAATACTTTTTGCATAAAAAGAAAGAGCTACGATATATATTATTCAAGAAACTAAAGTTCAAATCAACAAATGGAAATTATTCATAACTACTTTTCAAATGTTCAAAAATCCTATCAAATTTACACTGGAAACAAAAAGAGGCAACTGAATATATTGAAAAAAAAAACACTAACAGCATAAATTATCCAAGTTGAAAAAAAAAAAAAATTAAATATTAGCTTAATGAAATTAAATATTAGCCAAAAAGTGAATTAAATTGACAAAACTTCGTAGTTTAAAACAAAACAAACACCAACTGACTGCTATTTTATCCTATTTTTTATGCTCTGAACTGCAGCTAATTTAATTTTTCTATAAATCAGTTGAAGTACTACTAACCATTCACAAGAACAATATTATACTTATTTAAATTACAAATAGTGGACAAAAATCAAATATTTTAAGAGAAGATTCATTTCAAATCTGTATTATAGGTTTTAATTACTACTTTCATTAATAACAGTAAATGAAAACCTAACAAAAAAAATATATATTGTAACTGGGCATTTTACCAATTCAACAAAATGACTGCAAAAAAGAAAATCAAAGACAACTTATTACCCTAAAATTCTCAACAACTTAACCATGAAAATTTTAAAGGTCAACCAATCTAACTATTCAAAAATCATTAATGCTTTAAAAATGTACAGCCTCAAAAATGTTAAACTTGGAGGTTAACATATTCCAATAATCAAGATAATGTACAACAAGTTTTTAAAAAATGTCACTTCTAATAGCAAATGCAATAAAGGAGAATGTATTCATTTTGAACACATGAATTATCTGCTGCACAATTTCACGACTAATTCTGAAAAAATTTAATTATCTTAGCTAAGAAGATGGAGAAATTCAATGAAGCCAATTATACTATACTTATTTAATTATAATACCAACCAACAGAATCTAATGTTTGTAAAACAACAGACTACCAACTAGAAAAAAATATATATTTTAACACTCAAAATCAAATATATTTTGTTAGTGTGTGAGATAAATGTGTATTAAACAGTCTCACAAAAATATAAAAGATGTAATAACTACGTAAACACACAATGACTATAAAAGAGAGTTATGAGGTTTGAAAATATGAGGAATGAAAGATATCAAATAAATTCAAATTGCAGTAATATTTAATCAACTTTGGATCATCTTAAGTGGACATTCGGATTCCAAATCTATGGTAATAAGTGAAAATATCTTATGTTCAATTGCATCAAATGTGAAGGAAAAGTATTTCACATAAAATGAGAAAAGAAAAAATAGAAAAAGTAAAAGGAAAACACTTCATAAAATAAATACTGAAGGATTTGAAACATCAGTTCATAATTATATTTTCAAACCTCAAAACCAACCTGTTTTTTCAGAAAAAGGGATATTGCTGGCATCTTCAGGGAAGAAAAAAGAAAAAACCTAAAACAAATATAAAATGTAACCCAACACCAACATGGAAATTGTGTTTTGCTAACAAAGTATTAACCAACAAAACCGGATTTCTTCCAACTTTGAGTTCTTAAAACAAAACAGCATGGAAGAAAAGTCAGAAATTGTCTATAATGAACTGGTAATTTCACTTTGAAAAAGACAAGCAAATCATTTGTCTTGCCTTATTAATTTGTCAACAAAAATGAACATCTTTGACCTTTAAATAATTCAAAACAGAAAATCAAAATTAATATCAAAAGTAAATTTTATTAAATATAATATTACATATATTTCAATGAGCTCATAAGATTTTCCTATATTGTCTAGTTTCCTTATGTGGAATTGACATAGTAAATTAAATTACAAGGAACCCAAGTATCTGTTTTCAAATAAAGCAGCACTCAAATGTTTAACTCAAAACTAACAGGACGAAGAAATTGAGAATAAATAAAATCAAAAGACTATCTTAAAAATTCTTTAACTAATACACTGAAAAGACACCAAGAAAACTAGTTAATAAAAACTGATAAACTCTCAAAGTAAATTGTCTCAATATAGGTTTCTCAGATTGACAAAGAAAAAAGAAAAAAACCGAAGAAAGTCACAGCTAAATAGAATCTAACTACTTTTTATCTGCTACAACCAAAGTTTCCGTGATATACCTACATTTTTGAGATTTCCAGAGCTTCAGCATCAGGGAATACACGCCAACTGCCATCGTCTTCAAAGTAAAGATGACCCTCATGGAGATTGGGTAGGTAGAAGAGCAAGTTCCAAGGTAAAATGAAATTATAGCCAAAATAGGTCAGCTGTGTTAAAAAGTACAAATCTTTCCAGTATTGTGAATGTTTGGAGGACATTTTTTTTGTTTTGTTTTGTTTTTTATTTTGTTTTGTTTTGACATATTTTTTTTTACTTCCTGTTATCAAGTCTGGAAATTGTTGGGTTGTTCTAGTAAACTTGGCACAGTCAATGTTATTGCGATTGTCGCAATTTTCTGCAAGATCCTCTTAGGGACAAATTATTTGTAATGTGAAAAAAAATCCTTTCGAAGTAACTTCTTTTTCAATCTGGTGAAACAACTGGATAATTGAACAACTGCCATAACAGGAGGAATTGGTTGTCGGGTCAGAAAGGCATAGTAGATGTCTTGAAGGAACACTTGAGTAAGTAATACATTCTTGTATCCCAATGATAGTAGAAACTGATGACACCAACCAGATGACTTTTTTCCCAGATACACACACACACAAACACATACATATATATGAAATACATATATATGAATACATTTCTGAGAACTAAGACAATGGAATTTGAAGCAGCAGCAGCAGTTTAATAAATTTAGAATAGATATATCCAAAAGGTGCCACTTCCAAGACACTACTAGTTGGTTTGGCACCAGACAGTACAGGCAAACAAATTATTTGGACAGCAGAAAAAATACTCCTCTTTCATAATAACCAATGAAAAAAATCTAATACGTCAGGAAAGGGCAGAAGGGATGTAAGAACCTGGAACTAGTAATCCAACTGAACTGCATTACAAAAGCTGCTGCTGCTGCTATAATCCATTTTCCTGCTTAAGTCAGTGCCACCTGGCAATTGTACTTGTGATTTTTGTACAGTTAGAAGTGTGTAATAAGCATATCAGCATACTCAGAGTATGGATTGGTGAAAACATGAACTTGCAAGCTTCACAACTAACAAAGAAGTCAAGATAAGAATTGAGCAAATATTTTCTAGTACCATTATTCAAAGAAGATATTAACTGCTAACTTAGCATGAATAGCTCAACTGGTAGTTAGTACACTTTCACTAACACACCAGAAAAGTTAGTTAAAAGGAATTGCTTTCCTCTAATCTAAAAAAAAAAAAAGGAAAAAAAAAAAACGAAGATTTGAAGAGATCTCTTAACTAAGCCATTCCATTTTACTTGCAAGAGAAAGTTATATAAACAGGATACAAACTATGAAAAGATATCGGGTAAAGAGATTGGTTTTAACAGCAGCTAATAAACTAAGAAAATAACTTAATATGCAACATCCAGTGTAAAAGATGGATGGAATGGTTAATAAACCAATTTGTAAATGATCTATGCTAAGTGTAGCTCTTGTAGATGCAGTGATGAAAAACTAGATACAGGAACTTACAAAGTAGAATGAAAGATTATGAAAAATTATGGACACAATTTTCAAAAAAAAACTATCATCATTTATCCAAAATGAAGACAAAAATGTTCATTTTTGTTGACTGATTATTTCTGCTTCCAAAATTTTTTCTTTATAATGAATCCAAGTAATTTTTGCCTGTACTGAATTATCTAGCTTAGCTTAGCATTGTATCTTTTCCTGTTGCTTTGTCAGGTCTATATACAAGTGGAGAAAAATAGATCTCAGTAGCATCAGCATTTTTACAATTGTCACTTGAATTTATGACCTAACTCAGTAATAAAAGAAAAAACAAAAATAGAAATCCAATAAGGCAAATACTATGCAATTTTTTTAATGATTTTAATTATACATAAGAAAAAGTGCTTTACTCTCCAAGCAATTCTACTAGAGATCTATTTTTATCCAAATTGCAATAATAATTTCATGCAACAATGAGAAAGCACTCTTTTTTAAAGAAAAAAAATATGTATTTCTGGTTAAATTCTTATACACCCATTCACATGGGAATTTGAGTAAATAAAAAAAATTGTTTTAATGATTACCAATATAACACATCAACATGCTTGATCGATGTGCTGTAAGACTGAATCCATGTGGAAACACTTCAGCAGAGTAAGAGCACACAACTATAGACATTATGTTCACCATGGCAAAGCCAGGCCATTGAAATAAGCTTTATTGTTAAAAATCTCATCCATTTCAGTGGCAAGAAATCCGGTAATGGTATTGAACATAAACGGTGCATGCAGAAATTCAAGTTGAACAATGAGGATATTACTGGCATAAGCCAGAAGAGATACAGTTTATCTAACTATGAAGGGAACAATAGATGTGTAGACTTTAGTTACCGGCTGATACAGTATCGAAACAATGACAGCTTTCTTCTTGATGTTCAGGACATTAGATATTAGCATAGACAGAACGAGGACAATGATATACCTTGCTTGAGGACTTCAAACGGGTTTCCTCTAGTTTCTCATTAACAGGGCCTTCTTTAGGAGAATCAGTCTTTCTTTCAGAGGCCCCAGAACTGCTTGACATACTAGAAGCACTGCGCTTCAGAGGAGTATAAACACTCCTAGGAGGCATGTTCTGTTGAGATTGTTGTAATGGAATAGGTGGTGGGCAGCTGTAATCCTTTTCTAATAGTAAAAAAAAAAAAATACATATATACAAAATGGTCATTTAAAACATTTTAAATTCAGAACAATTACAAAAAAATTAAACTTCTCAAATTTTATGAGAGCTATTATAATTCCCTTTTGTGGTATACTACCGGTAGGCAGTAATTATTCTAAGATTCTTTTAAAACCTAGTGAAATATGAACAAGATATTACTTTTTTTTTTTTCTTTTTTTTTAAATTCTCGTTTAAGATCCAATCCAACGTATATTAAGATCTAAGTTATATCCTCATATACAAACTGATTTAAATATATTGCTCCAATGTGCAGGTAAGCAGTCAATGTATAACAAAGATTTTCTTTAATAAATTTTAGACACATAAGTGGTTTTGTAGTGCTATTCAAATATAGAAGTGATTGCAAAATGGAACTCCTATCTATCCACTGAATTTTCAATAGCTTGCTTTGTCTTCAATGTAGTTGAAATACATCACCAGATAGAACACTAATACCATTTTAAAACAGTGATAATCCAAAATATTTAATATATTCACATCTTGTTTTTCAACAGTGCCAGGACTTAACACTTTGATTTTGGAACCAAACATCTAAATCATTCAAGTAAACACACATCTCATGGTTATAATAATTTGGACATTAAAATATAGATTTATGAATCACAAATCATTCAACAAATAAGTACTTATTTTCAGCTGGCCATGCACTCAAAACCAAAATATGATTTGACCTACACTTTTAATTTTGTACTTAGTAATTAATATATATCTGCAATATGCATACAATTATATATTCCTGGAAAAATTTGGGACAATGTCACTTTTCACTGCTAACAAGTCTTATCTTCAAAATATGCTTATGATCAGCCTAAAACCATTTCTGAATCCCCCCAAAAATATGGCCATAGACAATGATTATCCTATCTAATATGGCCTTCTTTTTTAAGGATGGGAGGATGTATTTCTAGCAGGATGAAAAATAACAGAGGCTTTATCACCTGCCCAAGAGAAAAAAAAAAGATTCTTTTATAAATAAATGTTTCATGATTGTAAAATTAAAATGCATTTTAGCATTATCCAACTCACGCTATTACTTCCTATATTGTTTAGGTTCACTGAACATGTAGAATTCATAGCAAAAGCAAAATGAAATGTAAGAAATTAGAACTCACTTTTATCATCAGGGAAAGATCTGTAAGTGGAAGAGTAGAGACGCTGATTCCAATGAGGATCAGAATGGTTTTTATCTTGCCTCCAATGAGATGAAGGCTCTGAGGGACTCTTATCTTCTCTTCGCCATTGAGAGTCAACTGAATTCTTATCTCTATGCCAGTGAGAAGGTTCAACATGATTTTTATCTTCCCGTCGCCAATGGGGCTCCTGTTGTGACTTCTCTTCTCGTCTCCAGTGACTATCAGGTAGAGGTTTTTCTTCTCGCTTCTCAGATTCATGATCAATCAAATGAGAATGGGCATGTGGATGAGGATGTGGCGAAGGATGAACATGAAGGTGTCTCTCATCTTCTTTGTTTTTCACTGGTTTTTCATCTTCCCTAAAAATTTAGTTAGGAAAATAAAATTGCTATAAAGTAAGTCTAACAGTTAAAAAAAAAGAAGTCTTAAAATTTGTTAATACATCAGAAATTACAGTTGTCTACTTCTGCAAATCTATCAACAAAAAAACCTGTATCAGGCTTTGCTTTAATAAACAAATTCAATAGCTGTTTGAACCCAACCAGCCAATATAACAGCATAATAAAATATGCCACTTTACTGTAGAGAATTTGCAAGACAGTTATACAATCTCATGAACTCAAAATATTTTTGATAGGATCTAAGGAATTACCTACCAACAGGTTCACATTAAATCTATTAATAACACAAAACAAAATCTTACGCAGTATATATAAACCAGGAAAGATGAAATACATTTTCTACAAACCCGTTAAAATAAAAATCTGAAGAAACAAAACTGAAAATGATAAACATATATGCAAATAGAAGAAATATTAAATCCTATCATAAAATGTAGCAATACTACTAATATCCACATACTGAATTACTAATATTCTTAATAGAAATGCACAAACATTTAAAACAGGTTGCTAAATTGGAAAATAGCTATTTATTATTTAGGTTTTTTCCAGTTGTTTTAATCATGCTTTCTCAGAAGCACCATCAAATAGATCCCTCTGTACAAATGCTTGCAGCCTGTTGTCCTTTTTTACAATTAATATGGGGTACACTTTGGAGTTCAACCTCATATTCCTAAAGTGACAAATTAATGCTGTAAAACTATTACAATGTCTCAACACTGCTTGACACTTCCTAAGAAATCTACCAATGAACCAAGCTGGACATCCAAAGCAGTGGTTCTTAACCTGGGGTCTGCGGATCCCTGGTGGATCCTGGTGGTTATTTTATATATATATATATTATATATATATATATTATATATATATATATATATATATATATATATATATAAAAGCACCATCTGTTCGTGGCCGTTCGCCAGCTCTGTCTGGCACCTGTGCAGGTGGCACGTAAAAAACACCCACTACACTCGCGGAGTGGTTGGCGTTAGGAAGGGCATCCAGCCGTAGAAACACTGCCAGATCTGACTGGGCCTGACGAAGCCTTCCAGCTTCACAGACCCCAGTTGACCCGTCCAACCCATGCTAGCATGGAAAGCGGACGCTAAATGATGATGATGATATATATAAGGATAAGCATACTAAAAGGGTTCATGGAAAAATCTCACTTAAATAAAAGGGTTCAGAACCACTGTGAAAAGGTTAGGAACCACTGATCTAAGGTGCCAAAAGAGAACTCATTTGGCATTTGGTTATAACGATGTCCTTTTGGTCAAAAATAGCTCCCAAAGTTTCACATCAAATTGAATATCTTTACTTACACGATTTTTTTTCCAGTTTATCAGTCTTTGATACTAAATAATGCATTAAGCTAAATTTTTAATATTAGCTGTGTAGAAAAAGATTATATATATATATATTATATCAACTACGATGATTTCCAGAATTTAATGTAACTTTACATTAAGTTACATTAAGCAATATATCAATTTAAAATATCCAGTGCAATAATAGTGGAATATTTAATAGCCTGGAATTTCATGTATACTCCTGTCCTGTCCAACCCCATCCCAGCATGGAAAAAATGACAAAACGATTACAAAAAGTTTTGTTAAATGTACGAAAAGGTACTTTATCTGTAAAAATGTCATTCCACAAATATCTGACAAAACTGAAACACTTGAATCAATAAATTAGTATGAACCCGTATAGATGTGTCAACAAAATATAAAACTTACAAAGTTTTGACAAGTTAATATTTAATGAAGTATTTTCTTTAAAAAATACTCTCAAGATTCAAAGGAAAATATAATACTTGAATTAAAATGATTCACACTAATACACTCACCTTCTGTCATATTCATAATCCCGTCTTTCAAATTCAGAGTACATCCTTGGATCAAAGTAAGGAGGTCGCCGAATATCTTCATATGGAGCTATTAACAGTGAAAATAAGAATTATAAACTCAGATTATCAAATGTAGAATTCTAGATGCAAGTGGACAATATGATATATATCATGGAAGAAGCAGTTAGGATATATTCCATGGAAGAAGGAGCACAATTGTTCAGAAGATATTCTTTCTTAGTGGTGTTTGAAATACTTAATTTAAATTAAAATGGCCCACAATTTTCTCACTTTCAACAAACCTATTTTCATGAACACTAATTGGTTTCAACAATTTGTGCTATTTTATTAAAAATAGGAAAAAGATTTTATTAAGTAACTGCACATCACAGAGCTAACAAATTTTAAATTAAAATCTACAGTTTAAATGTTATCTAAATTTCAGTTATATTAATACAAATTGAGGGAGAGAAAGGCAAACATTTTCAATAAGTTTAACCTTAAATAGTTTATGCTCAGGAGAGTTTAATGTTTCTACATATTAAATAAAATAAACTTGACTGTAGCAAGCAGATAAATACACGTTTATAGTCAAATGCAAACTATATACATCATGACTTATGCCTTAGCTCTTCTGTTACTATATTTTTGTTGGTATATGTTGTCTTTGCTTCAATTAATTTGGAAGGAAAAAAAAAAAAAAAAAAGAATTTAGTACAATAACTCATTATTAAGCTGATGTTTTGAGAATAGATTAGCATGAAATTTTGAAAGAAAATTTTTCAGTCAGATCGTTAAGCAGGAAGTTTGTGCCATAGAACCCGAACTGTTTTATATAGGTTAGAATCAAAAGGGTTAAGTTGTCACACCATTACACTTCCTATTTCATATAGCTAGAAAAGCTTTCTAGCTTCATTGGCACAATTAATAAAAAGTACAGACCACTGTTCACATCAAATATGAACAGTTCCTATTTTAAAGAATATCACTTTCAGTCTAAATTAACAAAAACCTATGCAATATTTTTTTGCTCATAAATTCTGCCTTAACATCATATTGTTCTCTGAAATCCACTACATTTAAAATTTTCCAAGTTCTCATTTCCATTACCTGTTGATCTGCAAATTCACATCTTAGGCATCCTCCTAGTTTTGTAAATGATTTTGTACAAAAACACCATAATTAACAATTACCATGTCCAAACAAATCATCTTACACCATCAAAAGATAGGAGACGCATAATGAAAAAAAAAACCCTATTAGTTTAGCTTTTTCATCAAACCCATACTGACAACCTTTCTGCTCTTACCACAATTAAAGGCCTAACATTAAACATTTGAAATCCTTTATGTACGAAACATACTATAAATTTCTATCCACTGCTTTGAATTAATTTCAATTATTTAACTTAAAAAAGCCATAAGCCAACTCTGGCAAGATTTGAGCTGAGATATAAATCACCATAGTTTCCTATTCACTAACAACATCCCCCAACCTTTTTACTTTAGATAATCTTATTATAGATTATCTATGAGAAAAACTCACCAGGAGGCAAAGGGTAGCTCCTTTCCATCCAGGAGCGAGATTCTCGTTCATACATATCAGGAGTTCTGCTTTCACTGTCATGACTCTCAGTTCCTGAGCCATGACTATCAGTACGCCGCCTAACTGGATAAACTGGTAATGCTGAAAAGAAATCATTTATTCTAACTGTATCATTTTGAAATTTCATTAGGATCTGATCCAAGCCTTTTTTTTTTTTTAATATTAAATCATCAGCTCAATTTTTTTTTTTTTATTGTTTCACCATGCATTTTCATTAAAAGTCCAAATTTTCAATAATCATTGCAAAAATACTGAATATTTGGCATATAGCCCTAACAAACTATTTCTCCCATTAAAAAAATAATTATTTACACAGCCATTTTGAAATTACATATTTTTAAAATAATCAAATAAAAATAATAAAATTTTTAACCCATTAAGTTTTGGACACCAGTAATTCTCCTCTAGGCCATGGACGATTGATTTGAATTCAGACCAGCAAGCTAAGAAAACACTTCTAAATTAGTGCCTATTCTAAATAAGCAAGGTAATTCTTCTGTAACTACCTGTAAGAGCAAACCATTATACCTAACATTTATTAACCTAGAGCTGGCCTTTGACACAGTTCCATAATCTGTAGTGCAGTGACAACTAAGAAAATTGGATGAAGATGAAAGTTTTGTGAGAGCAGTGAAAGCAATGGATAGGTGTGTGTGTGTCAGCAAGGTGAGAAGTAGCATTGAGAAACTTAACATAAATAGGTGTCCACCAGGGCCCAATTTTCAGTCTCCATTCATATTACCACTTCCTACTAATAATTTTTCAGATAAAAAAAAAATAAAAAGGACTGGTTGTCCTAGGGATATTAAGCATATGAATGACCTAGTTTTCACAGGTGAATCAAAGAATTACAAATATGGAAGCTAAGCCTCAAATCATGAGGACCAGAAATAAGCCTAGTAAAGTCAAATGTTAAAGCAAGAAAAATTACAGAATTCTATTTGGTATCTGGAAGTGGCCATGCTCAGCATGCAAACAAAAGAAGTGTAGTTGAGAATATCATGTACCCAATATAAACTGTGTGCATAAAAGATGCAGTCGCATCACAAGCAGGATCACACAGGAAGACTAAGTAGCTATCAGTAACACCACCTATAAAATTATTTTTTCAGATACCCAGAAGGCTCAACTGAAGTCAATAATAACCTAACCAAGAGAGGGAGTAGCCAGAGTAAGGACAGGGTGGAAAAAATTTACAAAGCTACAGGTGAAATTCAGTTATAATGAATTTTTCAGTATAGTGATTTTAAGTCCCAGGCCATAATCCTACTAAAACAATGCTTATTGAGTCAAGAAAATTCATTACTTCTATTTTAGTACAATTAAGCAAAAAAACTTTGATACAATAAAAAATTTCTCCAAAAGGAAAAAAAAAATCTCACAGTAGTCTTGTAAAGTTAATTGTGCAGATAATATTAAATATTGATTGGGACATGGAGAAGTCAGATAACCTCAAGAGAGTACAAACATACAACAGTATCAGACAAGGGCATATTTGTATTTGTCACTTGTCTTTCTGATAATAAAACAGAAATTTTGTAAAATGGGTGAGAAAAAAAAAGTCAAACTCACTTTGTTCTTTACACTAAGAACATGCATATTTCAACATTCCTATCAACAAGGGGTTTTTTATGGAATAGGATCTTTTTCACAGTAATAAGAATGTAAACATTCAAATCCTGACTCAATTTTAAAATGTAAATTTCAAATCAAGGAATACAAATCAAAGTGGCCAATACATCCATCTGACATCCAAGTGTCTGGTAATTCTCTATCAGAGGTTGTAATGCGTCCATCTTGATCAGAGAACAAGTACGAAAAAATATTTCATTGTATTTTTTATTTAACAAAATATCTTGTTTCTGTTAATCTCCTTAAAATGAATTTTTCTTATATTATTATCTAGTTAATTTCACCTGTATTTCTTCTTGCTGACAACAAAGGAATTCATAGTCTAAGTGAGGGACATTGTATGATGATGCAAATTTTCATAGCAAAACATGACTGAATGCAAAGGCTAGAAAGAAATGAGGTGAGCATGCTCAAGTGAGTGTGTAATGTTAGTATATACACAGACAAATAAAGCATGAGCTGAGAAAAACTGAATATAAGAATCAACCAGAGTAAGCAAGTCTGTGCTAATACAGATATATGATGCATATGAAGGATGACAGCTGGATAAGGAAGCACCAAGTGATCCAAGTAGAAGCAAATTATGGAAGAGGAAGAACAAGGATGTCAGAATTAGTTAAGGTTATCTCAAAATCTCACTAAGGAGATGAGAAGGAATTACAAGTGGCGAGACATATTGGAAAAAAGGTGTCCAACCCATGCAAGCATGGTAAACAAATGTAAAAATGATAGTAAATCATGTAATTAAGCAAATTTGCCAAATAGCTGTTAAATATTTAAAGCAACAGTTATGTTAGAACAATGGAAAATGCACACTAATTCAACTTACCCTGCATATCCATTGGAGGTCTAGGAGCAAAACGTGGATCAATAAAAGCTGGTGTTGGAGGAGCTGGCATAGCACCCCATGTTTGCCTCAGCTCATACAGAGCCCATGGTGGTGGTGGTCCTTGGCCTGGACGCATACCTTGATGTTGAGGAGGTTGTTGCTGCTGCTGTGGCTGTGGAGGTGGCTGCTGTTGCTGTGGTGGTTGCTGAGGTTGGGGTGGAGGAGGCTGTGGTTGCTGGGGTGGTTGTTGTTGAGGAGAAGGTGGTTGTTGGGGCAACTGAGGCTGTGGTTGCAGTGAAGGGGGTTGGGGATGGGCAAGGGGAAGTGTCGGGGGTGGGGCTGATTGGGGGGGTGGTAATTGTTGAGAAGATGGTGACTGTGGAGGCTGAATTTGTGAGGGCTGAGGTTGGTTTGAAGGCTGCTGGCGCATCATTTGTTCCTGAACTTGTTTTTGGAATCTTGGTGGGATATTTTTTGCATAATGCTTAGAAAACTGAGCTTGTGGGCCACCCTGCAATAAATATAGTAACAGTTTTCACAAACCATTTTATTTTGAATAAACGTTCTTAAAAATGAATAATTATACTGATGCATATGCAATACAAATATTTTCAGTACTATATTCATTTAAACTTTAAGAAAGCGGTCGACCAAAAATACTAAGTTTTAAAAACTGCATTTCTGAACACAAAATGCAAGTAACTAATTAAAATCTAAGGTAGATTTGTAAAAACAAATTCATTTTTATAGAAACTGAATTCATAGTTTCCTCTCCATGCTTGAATATTGAATATCTAACACTTTTGAAACAACAAATTAATGCAAATATTTACTGGATTAGAAAATATCTATTCAGTCAATATATTAAACTGATTCAATTTTAATAAATATTAAGACATTCAGATTTGCAGATTTTAATATCTCAACTATAAAGTGCAACACAGGAAAGTGATAAGTTTTTTATTTTAATTTTCTTTTAAAAATATTATTCCAACCATAAAAATGATACAAAAAAAAAAAAACTATCTTTGGCTAATAAGCCCAAAAATTATATACTACATAATTAAAAATTTTGCAATAATTTGCCAGATTGGATTGGAGCGTGGTGCAGCCTTCTAGCTTGCCAGCCCTCAGTCAAACCGTCCAACCTATGCCAGCATGGAAAACAGATATTAAACAATGATGATGATCATCAAATAACTATAAACTTCCAGTCAAGCTAAAAAATTTTTAAAAACTCCAAGGAATCAAATGATTTCTTTTAAGTTAGAAACCTATCACCAAGATTTTTATATTAGAAGTACACATTTGAAAAAAATGCATGCATATGTGTATTTGTAGACATGTTCATGAATGTGTATTGAACTGAAACATTTTGAGCAAAATTTACAGGCGTTTACATGTTGGTAAAATATTTTGCATTTAGAGAGAATTTATAGAGAAAACTAAAATGTTAAAAAACCAACCCTCTTAAGTCCTTAACATATAATTTACCCTATCTAAAATGTATTCAAGTAGTGAAATAAATGCTAGACAGTTGAAACTTTGCTCCAACACCAGTTAATAAACTTTTAATACGTACAATTGGATATTTGGAAGAGTCCCTATGGGCTCTTTCGCGTGCATCTTTTTCACTGCTTTCACTAGGTGTACGACTAGTTCGCCCATCCGATTCCTCTCTTTCCTGAATTGAATACATAAAGTTTTGCTTTAGCATACATTATGCTAATCATAATATTCAAGCAAAATACTCAATATCAATCAAGTAAAACAAGACAATTGAGTGAATCCTGCAAACTTATTTGTAAATAGTGTTATCACACATTTTAACAACCATCTAAGATTAAAATAGACTAGTTGCATTTGTAAGATAACATTTTCTATTTTCCTCTAAAATCAAGGCTATCACTATATCTAGGGTTCATTAAATCTCTCCTATTTATAAATTGTTCTAACAAATCCTAAAAATCAGTAACGATTGTTTGTTTATACATTTAATTATTCCTTTTAACCCTTATTTACACACTCATCTGTACAATTCTTCATCCCAAGCATTCTTCTAACAAAATCTCATACCTACAATTCCCATCTTTAAATTTCAAGTTTATATTCATCTAGCTAAAGATAAAAACAACAGGAAATGAATACCAATTACTATCCAATATTATGTCCCAACGTACAATACCTTTAATACTGTAAATCTTGTTTTGCTCAATACTGTAAATCTTGTTTTGCTCAATACTGTAAATTGTGTTTTGCTTAGTGTATTGTCAATACATTCATCCCAAGACTGAATAGAATCTCATTACCTTTTCATCTTTCTTTTTCATTCTGTCATCAGGTGCTTTAAGTTTTTCTGATGATGTGGCTCTTCTTTCAGCTTCAATTTTTCTTTCTTCCTCTTCACGCCGCTGCCGTGTTCTTTCTACAACAAAATTTATTTCTTCACTACGCTGTCGCCTGCGCTCCCTCCAGATTTCTTCGTCATCAGCTTCTCCAGATCGACGCGTAGTGATAGGATGGGTGTACTGAGGTCTCTGAAAAAAAGATTTTTAATATAAATATTTGCACAATTTTTGATATTAAATATTCCCATTTATTTTCTCATAAAATTTTAACAAAGAAAATTAACTTACCTGTCCAGGTGGATGTGGTGGGCCCATTCTAAATGCAGGATAAGGTGGCCTTTGACCCATATATTCATAAGCCATCTGAAGATTCCAACCACGCTTAAGAAAGATATTAAGGTATTACTTCACTAAAATTCACAATGTATGCTTAATACATATATTGTTTTTATAAATTAAGAATATACATTTTCAGAGACTGCGTAGGAAAATATTTAAATATTAAATGTTTAATATTATGCTCTAAATTTTAAAAATAAAGTACGCAAATATCCCCAATATATATATTCATTTCAAAGATTACATCAAAAAATTTAAAATAAAATCAATATTTAAGAAATTGATTCCTGGACTGGTAATCATTCAATAGAATAGGGAATTCTATTCCCTATTTATGAAAATGAAATATATAATATATAATAGATTAAATATTACAAAATGATTAAACCAGATATCTCAATTGCAAAGTTTAAAATCTAATTTACTAATCCAAGATTTATATTAAAATAATTCCAATAGTACAGTCTAGTGAATCATTTACATCTTATTAATTCAATCACTTGGTAGTAATGATAGATTTGAGTTAGATAACATGTAGCCATTTTTAAACATACTAAAAGTACTTGCAGAATTAGATTCTATCCTAAGTGAGAAAACTATATTACAGGTATAGTTATTGCTTTAGGAAATTAAAGGTCTTCTTCCTGTATTTCACCCTTTACCATTCAGATTACCGTCAAATGTAATATTTATTCATTGTTTTGAATTTAATTATGCATTATCTCAGAGCTTTGAGATTTCAATGATGTGATCACTTATTTTTAGAATGACATTGTAGGTCGGTGAGAAAGGCATGGTTTGACTGCTTTGAACATAGATTATTTGGGTCAGATATAGCCATTTGAATTACTTTCTTTTAACTGATATCCATCACAACTTATTAGATCAGATTTTTCAAACTATTCAAAGATAAATAAAATTAAAAACAATTGCAACCAACAATTCATTTGCAATGTTGGGAGAGAAAATTAGATATCACAGACAACTACAGAATTTATTTACTCTCTTCATAAGATGTTAAGCTGGAATTCAACAATTGTTGCACTAGACTAAATAATTCAAGTAACTAGCAACTATGTCCAATAAGCAGCAAACTGATACAATGCTAATTTCACCAAATATGAATTACTATATGGTTTTTCTAACCATATTCCAAATGCTTTTATGCTTATATTTTTAATTTCTTATATTAGTACAAAAAATATCAACTTCTCAGCAACTCAAATTATGAAAAAATGATTTACTTAATAGTTAAATCTATCTAAATAAATCTAAGTGATAATCTGCATAATTATAGAAATTGTTTTCAATGTGATTTATTGCATAAACAAGCAGTTAAGAAGTCGAGTTTTCTCTGCAACTATGTTATTCCTGTTTTGATCTCACTGCACAGCATCTTGGTAATTTGGTAGATGGGAACTGTGCTGAAAATGGTTTGTGTAGCGCATGTATGCCTGTGTCAGGTGGTGTGTCAAGCTGTTGTTAATGGAATTTAGCCAGTCAATAAAACAGTACAAAACAGAAATGAGTACTAGGTTTGATATTATTGGCTGAAAACCCTTACTTGCAGTTTCCCAAAATGGCTAAGATGTTCATTACAAGATGCTCTAAAATCAACTAAAATGCAAGTTTTAGCAAATTACAAGAAACTATCAGGGATCTACAGTAGCTAGAGAGTTGTTAAAAAATAAATATTTCATATTAAAATCCATTCTAACCATAAATATCAAGACAGCTGAATTTTTTTTTTTTTCTTCCTATTTCTAAAATGTTCTGATTGACACAACTTGAACAATAGCAGTGGTACTCACTTCTATTCCTGGAATGGGGGGTCTTGGTTGATTAGATCTATAATGTTGAGGGGGGAAAGCCTGACCCCAACTTTCTCTATGAGATGGCCGACTGTGTTCATCCTTAAAAGCAAACCAGATTTGTGTAGAGTTTCAATAACAATGAACGATCAAATTAAATGAAGGACATGAACCCAGAAAATATACAGTTCAAAACAAACCTTTAACTGCTAAAATATTTTCATAATGCAAGAAATATATTTTAAACGAAGTAACAACCAAAGAGTTATTGAAAACTTTCTTTTACAACACTTAAAATTATGTCTGTGCTAAGCTTGAGTTTAATTTGTAAGTTAAATGCTGAAATTCAATAACCTAAACCCAACAATTCAAATCTTGAACAATGTCACAATTTTCAAACAGAAAATACTTCCAATATGCAATAAATATAGCACAAAGGAAGCAGCAAAACGGTGAAAATGAGGGAGTGGGGAATTAGTTGCAACAGTAGTCATTTCTGGTTTTTGTAAGATCAATAAAAACAAGGTAAGTTTCTACTTTGAACTACATATAAACTAATCAGGTAAAGTTGATTTGTTTTTTTATATATATATATATATATATATATATTATATATATATATATATATATATACACACACACACACACACACAGAGGAGGAAGAGTAACAGGTAGATGTAGAGAAAGTATTAAACTGAATTGTTTTTCACACAACTCCTGTTTTATACCACTAACATAGTCAAATGAAAATTCTTTGGTGTTCAGGCTGCTTTTATATACATGGCTTTATATCATTATTTTGCCTTACTTTGACTAGTTTCCATGTTTATCTAAGGCTTTATGATGGTTGTTTCATATGCTAGCACAGTGTTCCATTCTTCGCAGGTCAGTTTCACAGTTATCTTGCTTCTGTCTTTGGACTACGACCTTTCTGGGGCACTGCCTTGAAAGGTTTAGTGGAATCAATTGACCCCAGTATATATTTTAAGATTCGTGCTTATTCTGTTGGCCCCTCTTTTTGTTGGAACGCTAAATTACAAAGATGTAAACAAACAAGTACCAATTGTCAAGTGCTAATGGAGTGAAAAAACACGCATGCTTCATTGAATTTCCGTCAACCAAATACACTCACACAATGGTTGGCCCAGGGATATAGTAGAAGGCACTTGTCCAAGATGTCACTCAGTGGGACTGAACCCAGAACCATGAGGTTGGGAAGCGAACCTCTTACCATATGACCATGACCATATATTTTCTGAAATTATTTGCCTATCATTTCTCATTTCAATTATCTGTATGTTTGTTATATAATCTCATCCTGTTTTTCAAAGCTATCTTGCCAGAGCTGTTTCATAACTGAAAATATTGAAGATATGTCTTTATATACTTGGATGTGGAGTGCATTTATTTTCTATATGAGGTTGTTCTTTTTCACGAATTCACTGGTTTCATTATCCCATAAGTGTTGACACTGTTGTACCTCCACTAATTTCTGCTATCATTGTGCATTTGGATGTTCAACCTGTTTGCATGTCAAGCCAGTTAAAAAATTTACTGATGTCCACAACCTGATATCACCTGCACTAAATTGAAAACTGAATAATCAATGAGGCAGCAGTAATAGAAACAGCAGTGGAGAAAATATGCTAATGCCAACAGTCAAACAAAAACTAACCCATAAGAAAAATGAGTTTAGAGCTATCAAATATAAAACAACTTCAACTCCAACAATATTAAAAACATTTTTAGCAACTACAGGTATAAAATAAAGTAGCCAGAATAACTTTAAAAAACAGAATATGATCTGGTCAACAGGTAAATACAGAAAACAACTGACATACAAATAGCTCTAGTAAAACAGGTTGAGATTATGTAATACACAAAGAGAACTACTGAAACGACTGAGAAATGCAAGACAGATAATGCATTTCAGAAAACCACTTCAGAGAGAAAGCAGATGAAAAACCTTTCACAAATAAAAGCAAAGGTACCCAATACGAAAAAAAAATGGAACATCATAAAATATCAGAAACCAGCCAAAGACAAAAGAATTTACCAATATATATCAATTGTTTTAACATCCTCTTTTCCATGCTTGCACAAATTAGATGGAAATAGTTGAGGCAGATTCTCTACAGCCAGATGCCCTTCCTATCATAAATCCTCACCGGTTTCCAAGTAGAATATTTCCCCAAGTCAGACGGAATTGCAAGCATGATTATAAAACAACTCCATTTGTATATGAGTGACACTCATTTGCAAGTGTCATATGATGCCAAGGTGACATGACAGCAGGCTTCTTTCACTATTAAATCCACTAACAAAGGTTTGGTTGTCCCTGGTGACGCAATGGCACTGAAACCAAAATCTGATTGAGAATGAACTTCTGAACCATAGTCATATATAATATAAAAAGCAGTCTGATCTGACAATGATAGTTCTTTTTATTGTATCTTGAATTTGACAACACTGCACAGTTCAAACAAGAATTTAGTTTTCATAAACAATGCAAGTTACTGGTGATCCTGTCAATGCTGGGGCTATGTAAAAAGCACTGGTACACTCTCTAGAGTGGTAGGCATCAAGAGCATCCTGCTGTAGAAACCTTGCCAAAACAGACTGGAATTTGCCAGCTCCAGTCAAACCCTGCTATTATGGAAAACACATAAAATGACGACAATATACTCTATACTATTTATCAAATACCATCTCTTTTACTTACAAAATGTAAACTGTAATATTTGAATATGTACAGATATGACTGCCACTCACAAAGAACTATGGTGTGTAATAAAAATGTATTAGCGACAGAGGCAGCATTAATACAGAGAAGATTTATCCCCAAATAAATGTGATGTCCTATTAGAACTAAAATGCAGTAGTTACCATGAGAGAAACTCAGTATTTTGGTGCAAAATGTACATTGCTAGCAGGGGGATAAATCCCCAACCCCTTCAGTGCTGAGACCACCAGATCATGTGATTCCAACCTTGTCAATGACTGACACTAAATACCAAACTATGATTTGGTATCAGCAAACATTAAGCCTTTCACTAATATTTATTTATGAGAATCTCAATGTATTGCAATAGCTATATATTTATTTCAAGTACCATAGTCAACGTTGCCTTTCGTTAGTTTTGGGGTTGGTTAAAAAAAAGTACTAGCACGGTGCCAATGCTGTCCACTCTCCGACCAACTGTCAAATTCTTTGTTTACTGGGCCAAGTATGGGAGAACCTAGAGAGTATCTGCTCTCAACTATGTAGGAACAGAAAACAACAATGTTACTAAGGATTATTTGACTGCAAGTGACATGTAGAGAGGAAAGAAGGGAAGAGAGAGCTGAGAGGAAAGCAGAGAAGATAAAGGAGAAACAAAGGGGACTAGTGATACAATTGGGTGGGGGACAGAAACAATGTAGAAAAAAAAAAGGTGAAAACAGAAAACCTGACAGTTCCACATTAGACAATTCATTATTTGAAAGTGTTAAACATAACTGATAAAGTTTAAGAGCTTTAAACTGAATAGAGTCCAAAAATCTTACTAAGTGCCATTTCATGAATTCTATTAAGTAAAAAGCTGGCATTTCCCTTTTAAGTTATACATATTTAGTTATTCTGCTTATAATCCTTTACAGAGTTCTGTAATAGATTTCACTTTATAGCAAATTTTAGTTTAAACGGGACTCTAGCAAAATAGCGTTAAAATGTGAGTAACTTAAAAGCTACTTAAATATAGAATAAAAGGTGGGCAATTAACAATTTAACCCTTTCGTTACTAACCCGGCCGAAAAATTTTTTGGTTCGTAATACCAACCCGGCCGAGAGAACCTATTGTTATTTAAATGTAAATTTGAACCCCAATCTCGGTACATTCGTTAAAACATGTGATTTCACTTTGTAAATAGTTGGCTTATAGTAACCGACATTGCTTGAAGTGATATCTCAACTCAGTAAATTTTGGGAGATTTTTTTCCACATTTTTTTCGGCATCGATTTTTCTTCAACTTTGAAAATGGATAGGAGTTTCATGTTATCAAGCATTGATTCCGAATTTAAAGCTTTTTCTACGGAAAATAGGGAGATATCGAGAAAAAGAATGAATGAGATCCTAAAGCACGTGGTATACAATAAAGAATAGGATATTTTTTTATCCGTTAACCGAAAGCAGCGAAGTAAAAAACTTTAAAAATGTTTTTATTAGCAATTCCAGTATTTCAGTTTATTCCACCTTTATGGTACACCTGTTGTGCATTAAATTCAACTGATGATCTTGTGATGTGCACAATTCTTCTTTATCAAAATTTTGTTGCATACCATTTGAATATTAGCTGATGATTCATTTTCTATAGTGATGTTTAAACAAAATTTTAATATTTTTACCTTTTGCTCAATTTAAAATTTTAATATTTTTACCTTTTGCTCAATTTACCTGTAATTAAAGTCACTTTGAGACAAAAGTTATGCAATAGAATTGATTAAGAACCCTTTCTTTAATTATGTTCCAAATATCACAATATGTTGATAAGTAAAAAAGTTAGTTATTTAATGAAACAAGCCTAAATTCATGATTATTTTAGAATTTAATTGAAACTCATGGGGGGTGTATTTTGGTCAGAAATATAGTAACGAAAGGGTTAATCCACTAAAACTGCAATGACAAAGATACCTACAATGTTATCTCAGAAGTCATAAAGAACTCAAAGCAAAATGGATAGAATTCAATAACATTGTTTGATGAAATTTGTATAAAAATTTGCAAGGAACTGTTAGACTACTACTGAATTGTGGGGAAATGTGACAACAAAACAAAGAAAGGCGCGCGCACACACACACACATATATATATATATATATATATAGAAATAGGCATGTAAAGTGCTATTAATGAATGGGAAAAAAATGAAAGATAATGAAAGGACATGAAAGAGGGAAGAGAGTAATCTGAGTCAGAAAATGAAAAAAAAAAAAAAGATGAGCAAGCCCAAATATTAACATTATGAACAGCTCAGGTGACTTAAAAGTGTCAGTTATTGGAAAAAGAAAACAATGCCAAAATGCAGATATTTTTCACTTGAACATGAAAATCTAGACAAGAATGCAATTGAAATTTATGTTAATGATTATTTTTAGTTGAACGGGACCATCAAAGCTTCGTTAAACCTCTAAATTACAAAAGATGCAGAAGCTGTTATATGTAAAACATCAAAATTCTGCCTATAACTTTATTCCAATTCTAGCTAGTCATTTCTTGTCTCGTGTTTGTCTATACTTGCTGCAGAGACAACAGATACATTTCAATGGAAGTCAAGTAAAAATAAACAAAAAAAAAAGATGAGTTTGGGAGTTCAAGCAGCCAAAATTGAAATTCAACAAATACATCAAATATTGGAACAGAACAGAGATTGACAACTATTCCACTAAACATCAAAGGTAGATAAACACTGATTGCTGCAATTAGTGTACTTACTTTAAGTTTTTCATGATTATCTCTGTCATTTTCTTCCGAGGTAGTTTTACCATCTTCGTGTGTCTCAGTTCGTAAATCCCTGCTATCTCTTAGGTCACGTGCATCTCTGCTTTCAACACGTATATCTCTACTTTCTCTCATATCTCGGGAATCTAAAATAACCTCTCTTGGTTCCCGGATGTCTCTTGTCTCACTACGAGTATCACATGTTTCCCAAACATCTTGTGAGTCTCCTCGGGGTTCTCTAGGTTCACGTATGTCTTGAGATTCAACACGTACATCCCTCTGATCACGAATCTCACGGGTTTCAGGGCGCACATCTCTAGCATCACGAATGTCTCTCGTTTCTCCGCGCCCCATGTCCCTCGGTTCACGAATATCTCGTGTCTCTCCACGCATGTCTCTGGGTTCTCGAATGTCACGTGGCTCACCACGCACCAATTCCCTAGTTTCACGAATGTCTCGAGGCTCATTACGCCCAATGTCTCTTGGTTCAGCACGCACATCTCTCTGCTCACGAAGGTCTCGTGGCTCAGTACGTACATCCCTTGGTTGGCGAATATCTCGTGGTTCAGCACGCACATCCCTTGGCTGGCGAATGTCTCGTGGTTCAGCACGCATATCTCTTGGCTCACGAATGTCACGTGGCTCGGCACGTACATCCCTAGATTCACAAATGTCCCGTGGCTCGGTACGAACATCCCTTTGTTCACGAATGTCTCGTGGTTCGGCACGCACATCCCTTGGCTCGTGAATGTCTCGTGGTTCAACACGCACATCCCTTGGCTGGCGAATGTCTCGTGGTTCAGCACGCACATCCCTTGGCTGGCGAATGTCTCGTGGTTCAGCACGCACATCCCTTGGCTGGCGAATGTCTCGTGGCTCAGCACGCACATCTCTAGGTTCATGAAGGTCTCGTGGCTCTGTTCGAACATCCCGTGGCTCAACACGGACATCCCGTGGCTCACGCATGTCTCTTGGCTCAGCACAGACATCTCTCGGCTCACGAACATCTCGGGATTCAGGACGCACATCTCTTGATTCTCGACTATCCCGTGGCTCAGCACGTACATCTCTTGCTTCTAGAATATCTCGTGATTCAGCACGTGCATCCCTTGGCTCACGAATGTCACGCAGCTCAGTACGCATATCTCTTGGTTCGCGAATATCACGTGGTTCAGTACGCAGATCCCTGGGTTCACGCATGTCACGTGGTTCAGCACGTACATCCCTTGTTTCGCAAATGTCTCGTGTCTCAGGACGTACATCCCGCTGATCACGAATGTCACGGGGTTCAACACGCACATCACGAATGTCATGTGGTTCCCCACGTAAGTCGCGTGCTTCGCCACGTACATCTCTTTGCTCACGAATGTCACGTGTTTCACCACGCACGTCTCTCTGTTCTCTAATATCGCGTACTTCACTACGCACATCCCTTTGCTCGCGAATGTCACGTGCTTCACCAAGCACACCTCTTTGCTCCCGAATATCACGAGGTTCATTACGAACATCTCTTGGTTCTCTAATGTCTCTGGGCTCAGCCCGTACGTCCCTCTGCTCTCTATTGTCATGAGGTTCAGTACGTGCATCTCTCTGTTCCCTGATGTCTCTAGGCTCCACTCGTGCATCTCTCTGTTCCCTAATATCTCTTGGCTCCACCCGTGCATCCCTCTGTTCCCTCATGTCTCTAGGCTCTCCCCGTGCATCTCTCTGTTCCCTTATGTCTCTAGGCTCTCCCCGTGCATCTCTCTGTTCCCTCATGTCTCTAGGCTCTCCCCGTGCATCTCTCTGTTCCCTTATGTCTCTTGGTTCAGCACGCACATCATTTCTCTGCTCACGGACATCTCTTAGTTCACGAATTGCATCTCTTGGTTTCTGAAGGTTCATTGCATCACCACGAGTATCTCGTATATCTCTAGTCTCTCCACGGACATCTCTTATTTCACGAGAATCACCACGGATATCCCTGTCTCGTGGTTCAAGACGGATATCTCTTGATCCCATACGCGAGTCTCTGGTAGTTTCAATACGACAATCTCTACCATCCAGTCGAATATCTCTAGCTGGTTCATGTCGGGTATCTCTACCTTCAAGTCGAATGTCTCTGGTTGCATCAAGGCGATTATCTCTCATATCATGACAGATATCTCTATTTGAATCTAATCTTGAATCTCTGGGTTCAAGACGAATCCCTCTATTTGGTTCAAGGCGTATATCTCTTGGTTCATGACGTAAATTCCTTGTTGGTTCAAGTCGTGCATCTCTTGGCTCATGGCGTATGTCACGAGTAGGGTCAAGATGAGTATCTCTTGACTCGTGGCGCATGTCCCTGGATGGATCAAGACAAGGATCTCGATTTTCATGTCTTATAGCTCTTGGTGTTTCCATGCCATGACGCAGTTCTCGTGGAGATTCAAGAAGAGGATCTCTAGGTTCATGCCGAATTTCCCTAGAGGATTGAAGACGGCAGTCTCTTGCTTCCATGCGAATATCTCTTGATACACCACGCATTTCTCGTGGTTCATGGCGAATGTCTCTGGGTTCAATATGAATATCGCGATTTTCACCGCTTATATCCCTATTTTCACGCATGTCTCTAGCTTCAAAACGAATTTCTCTAGGTTTTCCACGCCCATCTCTAGTTTCACGAATGTGATCTAGATTAATGTCCCTAGGTTCACCACGCATATCGCGGCGTATGTCTCTAGGTTCAGCACGTACTTCCCTATTTTCATGGCGAATATCCCTTGGTTCACCACGAATTTCTCGTGGATCATGACGAATGTCCCTTGGTTCACCACGTGTTTCCCGTGGATCATGGCGAGCATCTCGATTCTCAGCACGTGTTTCACGTGGATCTCTATGTTCTCTTGCTTCACGCAAGTTTCCTCCTTCAGTACGTATTTCCCTTGCTTCACGGTGTTTTTCCCGTTTCTCTTCATTTCTGTAAAAGAAAAAGAAAAGTGGAAAATAAATTATTGCAGCATAAGAAAAGCATATATCAAAGAAAACATTTTTCTAAAATACTTAACTCTTCTTATATTTCTAACACTGCATATTTATTTCAATATTCAGCTGATCTTTGGAAAACAATTTAGAATTGGCTCACACTATTATCTAGATATATTATAAATATAACCACCCCAATAAAGATTAAAACCCACTTTTAGTAAATGTTTATATATTCATTGTCAGTAAATTACTTTTATAATTGCTCAAGGATGTATTTATGAAATTGCAGGCTGTTTAAACCCTTCAACTATAATCTTTATTATATCTTACCCACTGCGAAAAGCTACAGGGAAAGTTTATTTTTTAAAAAATTTGTCTTAATTTTTGTGTGGGGCCTAAGAACTTTATTTACATAAATTTCTTCCCTAATTTTGTTTTCCGAGATACTAATATCCTCTAACTAATTGTTGTTGGTAGTCACACTGGTATCACTTTTGTAAAACATGCATGATCACTCAATTGAACTATATTATAATGCACTAAAAGTTAATTGTAAAAGACATTTGATTGGTCAAATTTCCAAACCATAAATAACCAATAAAATAACATTTCATTAAAACAAGATCTTGTAATTAGCTGGTAACAAGCATTTTTCTTGCTAGAATTGTCTCATTATCATAGTTGAAAGAGTTAAACGTGGCAGCCCAAAATCTAAATTAAACATTGAATATGATTGTCTTTAGCAACCGGTCTTTAAAATTAAAAGTTTATAATGGAGATTTAACCCTTTAGAATTTAAACTGACCATGTCCTTCGCAAATATTCCACTTGTTTTAAGTTCAAACTGGCCAGATCTGGCCTCTCACACCTACTCTGCAATGTCATTCTGACTAATAACTATCACATCATTGAAATCTCAAAGATAATGCAAGTTTAATTCAAAACAATGTGGAATAAGCATTTGACAGAGTAATCTGAATGTCAAAGGGTTAAACATAACTATTTAAAGGATATACTTTCACCCATGAACTTAAAAGCCATTCTCCTTGATCCAATATTGAATGAAAAATATTTAGCCAGTTTTCTCACTAATGTTTCTTGCTTATACAAACACAAGCTTTCATTGGCTTTCTTAAATTCTTATAACTATGACTACAGTATATGCACATTGTTAAGTAATTGTATTTCAAGATATTCAACTACCATAATAGTTTGAATGTCTAATGAAATCTGAAAAATCTTTATGCTACACAGTTTAATTTAATTTAACCAGCCAAAAATGTACTTGGTGCTATTAATTCTTTAGTTTAAAAGTGAAAATATAGAAAATGGATATAATGGCCTGATTTTGGGTATATTTCTGGAAAACATCTAAAAATCAATGTTAACACAGAGGAAGCAGTATTTTCTATTTTGAGCATCATCATTTAATGTCTATTTTTGATGCTGGAATGGGCTAGGTAGTTTGGCAGAATCCGGTTAGCCACAGGGCTGCATCAAGCACCAAGGTCAGTTTTGATATGGTTTCTATGGCTGGAAGCCCTTTGTAATGCCAACCCCTATATAAGTCATTTAAATGAAATGTAACATTTGATGTATTTGCTAGATAGACATACCTTTCATGTTTCTCACCCTCTTCATCATCACTGAAGACCAGCTTTTCACTAAATGAAAGAATATAGAAGTGTTTAAAAAATAATTCGAAATTATAGGACTAATACAAATTCAATCAAATAAGCTTTCATTAACCCTTTCATTACCAACCTGGCTGAAACTGGCTCAAGTACAAATGTTTTGTTTTCATAAGTTTTGAATTAATATCTTCCAAACCTTAGTTACAATTTATTTTCCTAACACTAATTGAATGATAACTAAGTTATTTTACTAAATTCTTTGTTATATTTAAAGTAATTGAAAGAAACACAGAGCATCTCAAAATAAATATAGTAACAAAAGGGTTAAAGAAAAGATATGAAAATATTAAGCTAACAAACAACTTGAACTGAATCACTGATAGGCCTGAGTATATTTCCATAAGGTTTAAGATTTATCAGGTTCATAGATTCCAAATAGTAGATGAGAGAGATGCAATTCCATAAAGCACAAATGCCAACATGGAGACAATTCAAAATATTTTAAATTGTTTAAACTAGTTAAATATATTTACAATTCAGTGTAAAAAGTTATTTTCTTTGGCAAAATTTCTGTATTTTCAAACCAAAGGTTATTTGAAATTATATCTACATTTCTTGTGTGGTCCCTAAGACAACACCCAAGATCCTTTTCAGGCTTCTAAGATGACATGAAGCTGTCCTCAAACAGGACCTGACACTGAATGCTTGAAGCAGCTGACTCCACTAAAAGGCACTCAATAACCAGGTGGTGATGTTCCATCATTTTCCTTTTTCTCCACCCCACTCTTAGAAATACGTTAATCTATGTACAACTACATTACCTATAAGGTTTGACTAAGAGATTTGAATATAGTGAACTGAATTTTACTTAACAGATTATTCAATTGTTTCAGACTGATGTAAACAGTCAACCACAAGAACTGGACACCAGAAAAGAGCTCCAAAATCAAAAACTGTTGTGTGTTTAATTTTTGGTAGTCTATCACTTCTTTCATTAGACTACCATTTGTATACTAATAATCACTTCTAATATAGCCCTAAAGATTCATGAGGAAAGAGAGTCTATGGTAAATTAAATCAACCCTAGTACTCAACTGGTTCTTATTTTATCCTTCTACACATCATCCAAGAAGAATGATAGGCAATACATTTTTCAAAGCAAGATTTGAACTCAACATATAGACATCATATGCAAGAAATTTTTGTCAGCATTGATAAATGAAAACTAATTTAGAATTTTCAAGGAGGAGCCCATTAAACAGTATTATATTTCTCATAAAGCATCAATGGTCACAAAATGTCTTCCAGAAACCAGAAACCAAATCTTCCTCAAAGCACACCCACCATAAAATTTTTTTACAATGCAACCTAATGTTTGGATTGCAGGTCTGTTTAATGCCAGCTTTATTCAATCTAATAAAAAACTGATGATAAATTCAATATTTCTTAAGGTTTTGATTCTGCTTATTTAATAATTCCAGACTACAAAGGTCCACTGATAGACTTCTTGTTATATTTAGTCGTGTCCAATAAATTGCAGTCTACAGATAACTCAGATAACGTTTTTCTCTTTTGCTGGAAACTCACTTAGCTATTCAATTAATGTACATTAAACAGATTTATTGGAAAAAATACTTTTTCATTTGGTTTAACTTGACCAAGAAAACAATACTTTTTGGAATTTCAAATTCAGAAAAATAAATTGTTCACAGTCAGCTCTTTGTAGCTGACGACAGCCACCACCACCACCCACTCCATTAACACCTGAGCAACTAACTATTACAGTTCTCAGTTATATATGTATACACATGTGAGTGATTATTGGCAAAACCTATAGAAACTCCGGAGTTTTGCAAGTAGAATTAAATGTGCAAACGTAATGGCAGTATCAGAATAACCTCAAAAGATGTTACCTGTAGTCTATCTCCCCTTGAGCTCCAGCCCAACCACCATCAGTTGGGTCATTACGCAAAATTTCATCAAATTCTTTGAGATCACGATCTTTAATAATAGCAGGTCGTTTGTAGTTCTCATTGTCAGTTTCATTTGCTGGCCTTTGTGCTTGAACATTTGGAGGGGGAACTCTCGGGAACCTGCAAAAAAAACAAGTTGAATTTTGTTCCAGTTAAATCTGATTGCAAGCCAAGCAGCTTTTGGACTAAGAAAATGGCAGCCATTCTTAGAGTCAAGAGGTTGCTTGGCTTTTAGAACAAATAAAAACCAATAAATTTTCTAAGACAACTTTATTATCAAAGCATATTTAATATTTTCTAAACAATCACTTTCTTGCCTATTATTTACAAGGAATGTCAAAAACAGACAAGCCTCAAAAATAATTAAGAGGCATGTACTTAAAATTTACTAGACAAATTGATTTCTAGCACTTTATTTCAAAATTTAGGAAAATTGATGTTTTTGGATATAATCTTAGTTGTCTTAACTGTAATAGAAAAATTTTACTTATCACAAAAAAACTGCCCATGGTTTTATGTAAAGCAAGAAAGATAATAATGAAATTTTTTTAAGTAGCTGCTTCTATAACATCACGACAATTTCACTGTAATGTAGCGAGAGTACTGTGGCCTCTATACACAAAAGCTACTATGGTATTTTGCAAAGAGGAAAAACTTCATTTACAGTTACCTAGAATTTCTAATTTCCACCTTACAATGGAATTTACTTACAGCACCTCTAATATTTTTCATCAACTTACTTGATATTTGTTTACTGCCCTCTGTTGAGCTTAATCACTATACACTCCCCTTTCTACCTACCGTATTCAACTTGCACTCAACTTATAGCACCTCCCACTAGTTTCTATTTTATTTTTAACTCTTTTATTCCACTTCAATTGGCAATTTATGCAAGGTGACAAAATTAAGTTTCTGTTGGAAGGGCAAGAGCATAAAACAATCTTTCCACACTATAAGTATCACACTGAATTCTACAAACTCAGAGATACCTATTTCTTTACTACCCACAAGGGGCTAAACACAGAGGGGACAAACAACGACAAATGGATTAAATCGATTACATCGACCCCAGTGTGTAACTGGTACTTAATTTATTGACCCCCGAAAGGATGAAAGGCAAAGTCGACCTCGGCGGAATTTGAACTCAGAACGTAATGGCAGACGAAAAACGGCTACACATTTCGCCGGACATGCTAACGTTTCTACCAGCTCGCCGCCTTTCTACAGAGATGCCACCAACAGTTTCTTCAAATTACAGATTTTTATCATAATCATATTAAAAACTAGTATAGGAAATACCTAATGTTGAAGCAGTGCCATGCACCAACAAGATGAACAAGATGAGAAGTAGCATGATCAAAATTAAGAATGTTGAACCTCAGAAGATGACAAAGGATTAAATAAAATGGCAATATGCAAAACTGTAGAGTTAATTCCATTGAAAGAAAATACTGAAACAAAGTCTGAATCAGTGAAATACATGTTTCTTCCTGAAAAGACAAATATGGTTTTTATCTATGACCAACAGGAAATTTTTTAATATCTTACCTTCCATCATAATATGGAGCTGGTTGCCGTGGAACAGGAGGAAAATTTGGAGGATATGTACCTGGACCTGGTGGTGGGCCTTGAGGGAAGTTCCCACGATATAGCTAGACAAGAAATAAATATATCATATAAACACGTTAAAATGGGACTTTCTGATAGATACTCAATATTAACTTTTATAGACAAGATGAATTAACAAAATTTCTTAACCGCACCTTTTTTTTTTTTTTTTTTTACATGATGCCATACTTTAGAAAGGTTTACTACTTCAACAATAATCTTAATCCACATATTCTCACCTTACAGATCTATTATCTCTCTTGTATACACATTTTATTAACCAATTTACATTTTATTTCTAATCTAAACCTCCAGAAACAATAACCAACATTATGATTTGCAAGCACACCTGCAACATTCATTAAAAATTCAATCAGAATCACTTCCCATAACTCAGTTTGTCACCCATGATGAAATCAGTCAAAAGACATCTCTTAGGTAACAAGTGGTCTAATTTTTGATCATTGTTTCAGAAATTTTATACTGGTTTATATATTCTCAGTCAACTTACCAGACAGGCCACAGTACCACTTATGCTCATCATTTGCCATGACTATAAAATATCAAGTCCCAAAGCAAGTCTATCTAAACATTGGCAAAGTTTGTGACTTGTGTAACTAGTTTCTTGGTTTTCAGGTTGTTCTTCAGAAGGCTTATATGATACAACCATACTTCCAGCTCTCAAGACTGGTTCTTTGAAAACTTCAGAAACAAGAATCGGGTTTTGTTATACAAGATTTCCCACAAACAACTTCAACAAAACCATTTAACACTCGCTCAAATTTTATAACTATCAAACAAAATTTTTAAATAACATGATTAAATGGATTTCATAGAACAAAAATATTTGAATTTTGTTTAAATACTGTCATATAAAAAGTTATAAGCCAATATTCAACTGTGATAAATAATTGAAAGAATTTAAAAGAATTGTTCATATTGGATTTTCAACCAAAGTGAAACATACACATATAAAGTAGTTCGATATATTGCCATTTATTAAAATACAAGACTACTTCAAAATTAATTCTGATATATACCATAGTGGTTTTACTAACATAATTGAGCATAATCTGTCAACTTAATTTTTAAAGAAAAGTATTTATAAAGTGAATTATATAACTTGTTATATAAAGCAAAAAGCTATGTATTAAAATAAACCTTTGATGTAGCTTGAATTTGAATAAAATCAACTTAAAAAGTAGACAATGACCAAGTCATGAGGATGACTGATTGGGTTTTAATTTCTTCCAAAAATTTTGGGGAAAATAATTTTCCATTACATTTTGTTTCCAAAAATTAGTTCATCACTCACACTGTCACTCCAGTTTCTTTTTATATTATCAGAAATTGAAAACTTTTGGTTTCATGTCTATCCAAGTTGTTAAACCAATTGTTTTTTTTTTTTGCTTTTCCATTTGCCATATTCAAAATTCAAATTCAGAGTACCTTTTACTAAATTCAAAATTAATTTTTTAAGAAGGAAGCCAAAAAATTCCAACATCACATAATTCACACTATAATACTAGTGGTGTACAAATGTTAACCTAGTGAAATCATTAATAATATAGTGGAACAAATTATATTGATGATTTATTAAATCAAGTGCAGTTTTAAGGCAGTTTAATAATGAAAAGGTTAAGAATTAGACTGAGGTGTACACCCTACTTAATAGTTCAGATTCATAAAAATGAATCTGCAAGATTATTTTCCAACTAATAAAATCTTAAAAGCATGCATACTTACATAATGAGGCAACATACTGCGGTACTGATTGGGTGGATTAGTTAAGCCCATATGAGGTCCAAGTGGTGGTACGACACCGGGGCCAGGTCCTTGATTTGAAGAGCCTGGCCGAGGTGGTACCGGTTGAGGAGGAACCTCGGTTCCACCTAACATCTGGGGGCCATTTATTTGAGAAGTCACATTCGGAACTTGTGAAGAAGAAATTTGATTTTCTGGCGTTTGCTGTGACTGTATAGCACCACGAGTGCTGCCTTCGCGCCAATTGGCAATATCTAATTTTAAAAAGATAAAAAAAACAATAACCTAAGAATTCTGATCATAAATACTAAAGAAATGAAATTTCCCACTTTTTTTTAAACAAAATCCTTAAATTGTTTTCTATATGCAGTTGTGTAGTTGTCAGTGGGAAAATGCACAAGCAGGTAACTGAGCTTACTGAATAACTTCAGTAATTATAAAAGAATTTAGGTGTAAATTTTACTGGAAATGCATGGAGTAAAATTCATGCATTTTTTAAGCAGGTGATCCAAGGAAATAAAATCAGTGCTTGTTAAGTCAAGAAACTTGTTTACATTTGATGTAATTTGATTGAATATTTCTTTTTACTAAAGGCTTGAAATTGTGGTGGGATGGGGATAGTAGATTGTGTCCACCTGGTATTTATCTTAACCCCAAAAGGATAAAAGGCAAAGTTGACCACAGCAGAAAATGAGCCCAGAATGTAAAGACATACAAAATGTCACTAAGCCTTTTGCCCAGCGTGCAAACAATTCTGCCAGCTTGCCACCTGAACACTGAAGAAAACCAAGATCAAAAACGACAGACAAAAAATATACTAAATAGTTCATAAATTGGATTGCATTTTTTTCCCATAAGGTTACAGAAAACATCGCTTATAGTCGGTTTATCATTTTTAAGCCTAATAGATTAATAAAACAAGTAATGAACTAATTTCAAGTGTTATTATAAAGTTTGGACTATTTACTTTGAGGTCGTAAATTTGGTCCTGGACCAAATTGGGTGTCTTTTCCAGGCTCTTCTTTCACTTCTTTTTTTTCTTCTTCCCCACCAGGAGCAAGCTTTGGGAATTCTTCGTGAAATAATGGCGATTGGTGGCTCAATATTCCACCTGGTAGAAAATAAAAAATATTTTTCAGTAATATTTCAAATTTTTAAGAGTGAAAAAAAAGCATTAAGATTTGGAATAACCACTCTAAAAAAAAAAAAAAAGACATATTACAAAATATGAGCGAAGGCATATCAGATCATTTAATTAAAGATTCATAGTAAAACAGAAGAATCCAAGGAAGCCAGTGATGTTCTTGCAGTGGCAAATAACACAAACAAGTCAAACAGTATGATAAATGTTATGCATCAGGGAGTGGAAAAAGTATAATATTGTGGGTAGAACTCTTGTCAAAGAGAGAAGGTGGGATGAAATGTTTGCTGGTGAAGCAGGATACATTGGAAATGGCGAGAACAAGGACTTATTAAAACAGTGAAAAGAGAAAGGAATGAATGAAGATGAGGAAGTAAACAGAAGAGATTGAGGGAAAGGCATACAAACATACACACAAGTTTATATGTGTATTTGTAAATAAAGTGCACATCTATGTATAGTACAATTTATACAGCCACACACATTTCTGATTATTCTCATATTCATAAACATGCCACATATATAGCCACACATACAAACTTCTATATTTATGCACTCAAGTGTGCTGAAACAAATGTGCAGTCACAAATATAAACTGCAACTACATATAGACATGTATATTATGATGAAGGGTGTGACATTAGTAACTGCTGCTGTATTACACAGCTGGAGCTATTGAAAAAACAAATCATATATCAAATGTTGAAAGAAAATCAAGTCAAAGTAATTTAAGTAATTGTGTCAAGCCTATCATAGAAAGTACAACATAACAGAAATGGTAAAGTTAAATTTAAAGTGAGAAAAGTGTCAATGAGCAATGAGAGAGCAATATTGCCAAGAGTCACTGTATCAAACATACAATTCCAGGACAATCCAAGTGAATTTGACCAACACCTAGACCTCTATAGGGCTGGCATAACAGCTCATCTTAGTAGCCATAAGCACTCCATTACATTGTTCATAAAATTCACAGGAGATACCGTTAAGAGTAAGAGCTAGTTTAGCTAAGTGGAAATGCATTGTGGAGTTAGATTCAAGTAGAGGTTGAAAAGATGTTTAAGGACTGCCATTGTTGAAGGCAGAATAGTAAAAAGGAATCACATGAAATTACCAAAGGAGTTCAGTGGAGCAACAAGTAGAAGCAATGGAGTAACCAAAATGGTTTGTGCAGCTAAGGAAGAAAATAATAGAGGCAAAAGGTGTGTTGAGGTAATGCAAGAGTTTATGGAAGAGAGTAATGCTTCGACAATAAATTTTTGGTTCTCATATGTGATCATAGGGTAACAGAATTTAGAATTGTCGTCAGACAGCAACAATAATCACTGTCAACTGAATTGTGACATCACTACAGTGGACATTATCTTTGAAGTATCCAATACATAAATACATTCTAAGAATTTTCAAAGCAACTAGAAAATAACTTACTTTGTGAAGTTTCCCCAACAGTGACACTGCTCCATGACTTGACCCCAGTACTGTTTATGGTTGCCCCAGATGTGTTCACTTGCTATAAAAAAAGATATTAGAATAAGATGAATGTAAAATATACAGCAAAATGTTATATACAGTAGTTTACACAGTAATTTTGTAATCAAGAGCAATAGTTCCACATGATTCTACCACTGACTGCTACTGTCAAATGAGGGACTCTTTCTGTTTGACTTACTCGAAATAGTCAAATCTTCCTCATCTAAGTACAGGACAAGATAATTCCTTTAAAAAGACATGCTGAACATGTATAGAATGCCTTGAATTCAAAGTCTGCTTAATCAATATTGACTTGGAGCTAAGTTATACTATCACAAGATTCATCTTCATAAAATTATCTTTCTGAAATGTTATTAATTGCAGCTCACTAAACAATTACTGTCCATACCAAAAGGTAACATAAGTGCATATGGCAGACTTATTTTCTGTTACACCTCTTAAATATAAATAGTTTAAGACATCCAAATCAGTTCATAACTATAGATTTACCCTTACACATTCTTACATCTTGAAGTCAATTTGAAAGTATTTTATATTTTAAAATCAAGGTTTCAAAAGAGGAACTCAATGACAGGCAACAGTGGAACTTGAATTTAATTAGCCAATTTCACATGGCGCTTGTAAGAGCTCCATTTTATAGCATTAACTAGTACATCATATTAGCATTTTCATATCTATCCTTGTAATGCCAATAAAAGTATTAGGAAACTTTCTAATACCATTATATTGGACTCGTGCCTTTTGACTGAATCATTGTCTAATAGTTAAAACACTTGAGATTACAAATTTTCAGAAATAAAAACGTCTACATAAAAAACTAAGAACATTAAATTTTAAAATTGGTAATTGTTTTTGTACAACTGGTATTTTCCTGAATATTTACATGAAGTGAGCAGTTTATACTGCACCTTAAGTCTTATCATAAAACACTAACTATTACAATATAAGGAACGATTCAGCCTTGAGAAAGCCAGTATCTTAAGTTAGTATCAAATTGAAGATTTTAATATCCTTTAAATTTGGGAAAGAGTAATAAGAAATAAGCTACTAATGTATGCGTGCAATAGTTGAAATGTGAAATGTCATTAATCTACACAGTTCTTCAGTCTAGCACTCAATAGTTTCATATTATAAAGTAGGTTTGGTTCAAGAAAAAAAAAGGTGAATAATCTAAAAATGATTAAATTCTTTATTTAAAATGCAATATTAACGATATACCTTAACAGATTTTCTTTCATTAATTTTTGCATGAAAATGAATGGTAAATCCTTAAGGAGACTTAAGCAAATACAAAATGTCCCATGAGAAAACATCTAAATGTTTACAACTCAAATGTAAATAAAAGTGTTAGCAGAGGATTTTAATAAGAAAGAATATTTCAAGCAGTGTTTATTTACCTTGTTGATGACTTGCCCCGAAGGTACTGTAGTAGCCGGCTGCGGCTGCGACGACTGCTGCTGAGTTCCACTGGAATCCTTCTCCTTTGTTCCCCATCCTGAACCGCCAGATGGTACTAAATTGATGCTAGGATCGTTACCACTATTTTCGCTTTTTAAACTTGGGAGATTTGCAGGTGGAGGCATTCGACGCACACTGCCCACTTTACCCAAACTTTGTAACCCATGCTGACGAGTAACTGAAAAAATTTCATAAATATAAATATATATATAAAAGTTGATCCAGAAACTTATTCAAAAACGGAAGACACATTGAATAAAATTACTTACCTGTTGATTTCTGTGTCTCAACGCTCTTTCCTTTGTATATATTATTTATGTTAATAGATGTAAATTTTCCCTTTCCTTTCTCCCCTTTATTACCTAGCCCCGAGAGTGAGGACATCTTGCCAAGGCGTTCATTGAAATTTTTCTGATATTATACCCTATGAACGGTCCGTTAAAATCTGAAAGAAAGAAAGAAATTTAAAGAGATTGTCTAAAGTAATTTCTAGATATTTTTCAGAGTCAGAATGCAAATTTTACATTAATCAAAATTTTTTCAAATGTTTAGTATTTGAAAAACCACTAACAAAATTTGTAAACAAAATCTAACGCGCGCACAGTCTTCCGATTACATTTCGAAAACAAGTTCCCAGATACGAAGCCATTAGGATATAAAAGAACACGGTAAGAATTGACGTAGATTATAATGCAGTACTGAAAATACATGTAGTCGTCATTTAAATGAACAATACTAGTTTGTTAAAAGCTTGCACGAAACCTCAACTCGACAGCTACACATTATGATAAACCCCAATTAATATTTCTTTCGTTCCCTATGCAACTACTTCGGATATAAATGTGCATCTTTCCTCTCATGTGCATACATATTGAACGCGCGTGTGCGACATGCAAGTATATGCACAAAAGGCGCACTAAAAAAGAAAATAATCAATGAATAATCTAACGACGACAATATGTAATCGTTGCTGTAATGAGCATCTGCTACTATGACAATAGCAACACAGCAGCAGCAGCAGCATTGGTTTCCCTTCCAATGAACGAAGAAGATTAGTTGACCACATTAAGAGGTAGTTGCTTCCCTTGTGTGAATTTGCCATTCTTCATGAAATGGTGATCTTATTTAAGACTATTTTTAAAGCCAAACGAAAAGCCATTGTAGTTATTCAAGTTGTACATCATATGACGATGATATTAAGTAGTATTAATAGTTTCTTTTGTTTTTTTTTTATTGTTTCATGAACATCTCTATAAAAATATTTTAAATTCTTAAACGGTAAATTCGCAATTTGAATCTCTACAAAGAGATTACACCTTATGTTAATAGTACTTAGTAACCGGTTTCTGATCAGCAATCAAAATTTTACACAAAGTAGAAAATTCCGCAGAGTTCATTGCACAAAATATTCCGATGGTAATTCACAAATCAGAGAAAAGTGTATAAGCAAATATATATCTTGAGAACGATAAAAGTGCTTAAAAATACTTATTCTTCAAAAGAATAATTCTAAAATTTTCTTTTCTCAACGAAGTCTTCACAAATATAGAGTTAGATTAGTTTAACCTACGATCATCTCACATTTTATCAGAAAGCATCCTTTCAGATGTACTGAATGTTTTTACGCTGGTTCAGAAATACCGAGAAAGAAACGGTTTGAAGGGTTTTTAGATCTATAGCTGCAACCAAGAACAGTAAACCTATAAATCCAAATCTGTCCAACATATTCTGCGGTGAAATTTTAAATCAATAACACGGTAGTCTATTTTATGCTCTCGTGATTAACAAATTAACATCGAGTGTTGAAAAAAAATATTCATACTTTGATTAAAATTCTTTAATTTTAGACATTGATAGCTTTTACGACATAATCAATAAAACTACGAAGAAAAAATATATATTGTTCAAGAAATTACCGAAAAAAATATTGCTCAATATACAAGGCATGTATACTGGCTTAAGATAATTAGCTTATTTTTACAACCATTCATCTAAAAATGTAAAATAAAATATAACCCAAACTATTATAAAGCTAGTTCCTATCATTGTGCTGCTAATTAATAGTTGAATCATAGTATGTATGCCAAACAATAAAGAGCAAAGCTAACGCGCACACGAGAACGGAAAGATTACGAATTTCCCTACCAATAGCACTTAATGTTACTTTCATTATAATAAAAGATTCCAATTTTATCAAAATAATATTCAGTTTGTTTAAAGCCGCGATAAATTATGAAAACAATTTAAAATTCATTTGAAATATACTAAATGATATTACAAAATCTTACAAGCTTTAACATGAAACCACAACTAGATTATTTCAAAGAGGAGGTATTTATGCTTATACAAAATATGTTTTTTTTAATTTGTCCTATATGGTGGGAAAGCTATGCCAAAAGCCGAGAGACCGGTAAGTTGTGGTCAGCTGCAGTTTAGACTATGTGCCACGAGAAAATTCCAGAGGGCCGAAGTTCTTGGAAAGGAAGGGCTAGGCGTAATAGTATGAGGTGTGATGGGGTTGGACACAGTATCTGCAATGATAGGAGGATGCGAGTGAATGGAGAATGCCTCAATGAGATGGGAAGGACCAACAAAACCAAAAAAAAGCAGAGACCATTTTAGTAGCGAAAGAAAAGGAGGAGCGGAAACAGAAAGGTTGTGGACCAAAGGTTGGAGTCCGTCAGCCGAGTGGCATTTCTCTCGATAGTCAATGTGCATAGTAGCAGCCAAGTCCCAGATGTGGAGGTAGTAGTACTCAAATTGTACGATTCACCTGAGCAGCGGTGCAGAGGGTCAATAATTGGAAGCTAAACAAGTATTTTCTGATCCCGTAAACAAAAGACCACACTGAAATGCAAGCAAATAACAATAAACGCAAGTTTAACGCCATTTGAAATCCTGATGTCGCTATTTCTACCCTGTTCTTAAAAACCTAGGGGAGAAAAAAAGGTTGCTTCGACATGCTGAATCTCTTAACCTATACCCAATCGTCTTAACAAAAAAATGTAATTTTATAATGAAAAGCTAGATGTATAATTTTTAAACAAAAAAAAAAATGTGAAATTATTACAGAAAGCCTATGATCATATGTGATGTATTAAGAACGTCACTAAAATTACAAATAATCGGAAAAGATAATATTTCAGCAATAAAACGTGCAATGAGGTGTTATATAATCAATGGTATATAATAATATGGATAATATATTTGCAAGTAAATAGCAAGCAATTTAAACATTCTCAACGGATAAAATGGGAAACAATTTTTCCCCTTTCTTCCCAGTATAGGGAATTAAACTCGCCCGATTTTAAAGATATTTTCGCTAATAATCTACAAGAAATACTGCAATTAATCTCATCGCATATTTGAAAAAATGTGAAAAAATTCAACGGTACATTTAAACGTTTTAAATTTGTTAAACATTTAAGGAACATATTATGGGGAGTACAATGTTTCAATAAAACCAATTCTTATCTTTTAAATGTTAGATTAGATTTACGAATTGTATTGAATTTATATTATTTCAGAATATGACATTTTTTTAAAGATCCAATTAAGAAAACTAGTGGGAGGTAGTTTTAAGATTGACAGACGAATAATCTGAACAGTTTAATATTATGAAGAAGGTAGATTTTAGAACGAAAAACCACCCCATCACGCAAATTATAGTATTTCGAAGCAGAAAAATGAGTAGGTTGAAAAGCGGAAAGAGCAAGGGAAAGCGATTGAGCTGGGAGAAGAAATATGTTGGGCACAATTTCAATATTTAATTATCAATAGGTCGCCATCTTGTATTCCTTACTGAGGTCGTTAGGAGAGAGAAATACATTTAGAGAAGGAGATTCAGATCGGGGGAAAAAGGACAGTAGTAATTCAACATTTTGAAATTCATTCTAACAACACCAGGAAAAATAAGTAAAGGGGCAAAAAAAAACAAAAAAAAAAAACAGGAAAATTATAGAAAGGAAAACGGAAATCCCACAAAAAAAAAAAAGAAATTTGAATCGAAATTCAATTTAGAGAGAGAGAGAGAGAGAAAAATTAGTTTCCGGGAACCGGTTAGGATGGTTATTGTCCAGAAAGCGAGCAGACCAGAACCCTAATTACCTCAACAATTAACAATATATATTTATTTATACACAAATGAAACCATTTTCTTAAAACATCAAATTGAAGGAAACCAAGTTTTCAAAAATCTAGAAATCTAATTCCGACTATTTTTTCACATTGAAAAAAAAAGGAGTGATTTCATGCAACTCCATGCAACCTACAGAAATATTCTCTCTCTGTGTCTATGAATTATGGAACAAAGCAAGTTTAAATAGATTTTGTGAAGAGATTTTTTTGAAAAAAAAAAATTTTCCAAACATGAATTCTTTGTCATTTTTTGTCTCTTTTTTTTCTGTCGGGATTAGGAACAGGTCATGCTTTCAATTACTGAATTGACAAGAGGGAGGGTTTTTATGGCAAGCCACTTGTCAATTTGAATTATATTTCTATAAATAAATGAAACTATCTCGAGTAAAATATCCACACACATCTCGTAAATGGTTAGTTTTTAGCTCTTTTCCTACAAAATTTCAGAAACAACAACCAATAATGGCGAGAATAAAACGCAAAGCAATGATTAGGAAATCAAGTGAATATTATTAAAGACTCCAAAGAGACCATAATTTCGTATAAAATAGTCCAAAATCAGGAAATTATGATATATTTCAAAACAAATACAAGAATAAAGGGAAATGCGATACACATTTTTTCAAAATGGATTTCACAGAAAAATTAAGGTTAGACCAAATGGGGAAAAAAAACATTAGTCAATTAAAAACTAAAATTAGAATTATCACATGAAAAAAATTGAGGTACTTACACCGGCCCGTTCTGATGGGTTATAATTTAAGATGATAAACAGAAGATTACAATAAGTTTATCGGGACGGATGACTAAAGATAAATTTCCGATTTGCTGTTTTGTGTGCAACGTAAAAGTTGTCTTATCAAAATGGCGTTCAACGTTCAGTTTGGTATGCAAATGATGGTGATGATGTCACTGCTATCCCACAATGCACGCAGAAATTCGAAACTTCCAAGGAACAGCGATGTCCTGCAAATGGAATTTACCAAATTTCTTTCTTTTGGAACACCCCAAAAAAATTAATTTGAAAATATCCTCGTTTGTGTCTGTTTACTGTATACGAATTAAATGGCAACACATGACGTCTAAACGGACGAGTTGCCGCTCCTTCTCTAGCATTTAGTATGTGGGTATGGACGTGCGTTATGCAAAAGGAAATGATTTTCCCACAACTCTCTCTCTCTTTCTCTCTCTCTCACGCGCCACCGGTATTGCACCCAGTGACTCCCAATCGCATCTCTATCTCTTTATGTTATCGAGTTTATAAAGGCGACTATGGTCAACCTTTTGTCTACCTAGGAGTGTGTTTCTATGGTCTTTTGTCTCAGCTACAACAACACCATAGGCACCTGCCTAAACTCTCCACCTCTTGTTTGGTTAGAACGAGTAACAGGCTCAACGGCGTGAATCTTGTCAAAAACGCCGTCTCCAGCTTCTGTGCAGATTCCTTTTGGCAGGAGATTCACAGGATGCTGTGTGTCCCCCCCCCCCAATAGTATTTCCACCACCGCCTAAACAGCTGGTGTTGTTCACGAATTCTCAAATAAAGCAATTGTTGCTTGAGGTATTTTAGTCCTTATAAATGACCGTTACAATGAGGTAACCTTTTGAAAACTAATATATAAAGGGGTTAAGTAAAATACGTTGGGACTATTATCTGCTTCCATGTAAGTATTACGTTTGTCAAATGTGCGTGATATATATTTATATACACATGATTATATGTGTCATTATATATATATATATATATATATATATAATATATATATATATGTATGTATGTATTCGCCATGATAGATCGCTAGCCACTACACATTCTTTATTTTCTCTCCCCCTTTATTTCTGTGGAAGAGCGTAGGCTCGAAACATTAAAGACTTTTTCACTTCTCAAACGTTAAACTAATACATCTGTTTGTTGTCTACACCACCTGTCTTCGTCTTTTGTTTTGTTTTTGTTTTTTTCTTTTTGTGAATTCTTCCCCTAAATGTGTGTGTGTACAGAGGGGAAAGCAAAATGGACATTTAATCAATTGTAATAATCGCAATGAAGAAAAAAGTAATAAATGTTAATGAAAATAAATTCCAAAATGGGCAAGGGAGACAATTTTCAAAATTTCAAGCGCATAAATTTTACAAGAGAATATACAGAGGAAGGTATAGTGTTAACTCCGAAAGTTAGGGGTTTATTAGGCCTTGTCCACTCATACCCACCACTGGTTTGACAAATTGTGTCCCAGGAACATTTCCAAACTCTGCATGAAGAATAGTTAAGTGCAGGCTAAGGTTTTTTGAAACACATTAAAACCAGGCAAGCAACTCACTTCTGCAACAGAATATATATTTGGAAGTCCGAAACAGAGTTTTGGTTGCATTTTCAATTCATTGTCATTTTTATTGTTTCCTTCATGGCGATCACTGTTAAACTTTGCAAAGTTCAACTATAGTCTCTCCTAAAAACTCTGGTATGGGGTTTTATACAACCACAGAGGCACAATCTGTGAAGGCACATGGCCTAATGGTTAGAGCAGTGGACTCGCGGTCGAGGGATCGTGGGTTCAAATCTCAGACCGGGTGATGTGTGTGTTTATGAGCGAAACACCTAAGCTCCATGCAGTTCCTGCAGAAGGTAACGGCGAACTTCTGCTGACTCTTTCGCCACAACTTTCTCTCACTCTTTCCTCCTGCATCTTGCAGCTCACCTGTGATGGACTGGCATCCCGTCCAGGTGGGGAACCTAAATGCCAGCCCTTAAGAGCCAGGCGTGGCTCGAGAAGGAACAAACAAACAACAACAGAGGCACAATCTGCAAATAAATTATGTAACTCTTCTTAAGATGCTTTGAGCACTTAATTGGAAGTGGCTTACTTTGATTTATACTTAGAATAACTTGATCACACACACATATATACATCCATATTTTCATGTGTGTGTTTGTGTATGTACATACATACATACATGATGGCTGCTCCCTCATTATCGAGTATGGCCATTGCACGAAGCTTAACTGTTATTGGTGCTGTGATTGAATGTGACTTTTTAGCCCAGCTAAAGATCTACAATGTCTTGTACAGAATTGGCAGCTAAAACCTTTCCCGGCAATAGCCGGCTGTTGTTGTAACTGAGTTTCATGTACCTTTGCATGTTGTTTAAATCCTCCTGCCGAATTACACTCTCTTCCGAATGCCTGACGGATATGATTAGTATGGTGTGTAACACCACCACCAGTGGCCAGGTTGTCACTCATCTACAAACATACATATTTGTATATATGGGCCAGTCCAAATCAATATGCTATCTGCTACTTTGTGATTAAAAAAACGATCATTATCAAGTTTGGTATTGTATATCTTTGTTTTACCAAGAAGCAATCTCAAGTGTTGAAATCAGGCATCTAGATGCTGGTCTGTGGTTTCTCCCATAATGCGGATCATTGAGAAACCTCTCTTATTGGTAAGTTCACTCAGAGCTGTCCACACAGCTACATGTTTGTTTTCATTGAGGAGATTCCGACCCAAAAATTGTTTCTTGTAAATACCAGATACAAGAACAGCATACCCACTAAATTAGCATAGATGCTAATTTATACAAGTTCTATTGCAGTACACAACAAATTCTTCACTCTTTCAGACATGCTTCTGGACAAGAATAGCAATGCTGTATATGACACACTAACCACTGCTAACAGAGATAGATCACTGGGAGTATTCTCAAAGAAGTGACAATGGTAGAGGGGAGCTGAAGAAAATGGAAATGAATTACACTGCTTGTATGACAGTGATGCTCATTTACAACTATGATGACAAGACAGGGAAACACTAGCTTAGACACACACACACATATCTTTCTCTCTCTCTCTCTTCTCTCTCTCTCTCTATATATATATATATGTGTATATATATATATATATGTATATATATATATATATATTTATATATATATAAGGTGAGGGTTGGCGACGAGTACAGTGAAGAATTCTGAGTAGAGATAGGGGTCCACCAAGGTTCAGTCTTCAGCCCCCTCCTATTTATAATAGTTCTCCAGGCAATAACGGAGGAATTCAAGACAGGATACCCCTGGGAGCTCCTCTATGCTGATGACCATGCTCTAATTGCTGAGTCACTATCAGAACTAGAGGAGAAGTTTCAGGTGTGGAAGCAAGGATTTGAATCGAAATGCCTTAGAGTTAACCTAGCTAAAACCAAAGTCCTAATAAGTAGGAAGGTAGACAAACCACAAACCCCTTCAGGTAGATGGCCCTGCTCGATCTGTAGAAAAGGCATAGGCAGAAACTCTATAAGATGTACCCAGTGTAAGCTATGGACACATAAGAGGTGCAGCAATATCAAAGGAAGGCTAACTGGGAAGATAGTTTTTGTATGTGGCAGATGCTCAGGAGCAATAAACACTGAAAATGTGCAGAGAACAACTTCCATCACTTTCCAGGGAGAAAAATAGAAGACAAAGTCAATAGTGGGAGCAGGTGTGCTGAAAGTGTAACTGCTAGAATAAGAATAGCCAGGGCAAAATTCAGAAAGCACTTACCTCTGCTGGTGACAAAGGGCCTCTCGCTCAGAGTAAAAGGCAGACTGTATAACGCATGTGTACGAACAGCCATGCTATATGGCAGTGAAATATGGGCTGTGACTGCTGAGGACATGCGTAAGCTCACAAGGAATGAAGCCAGTATGCTCCAATGGATGTGTAATGTCAGTGTACATACTCGATAGAGTGTAAGTACCCTGAGAGAAAAGTTGGACCTAAGAAGCTTCAGTTGTGGTGTGCAAGAGAGAAGATAGCTGTGTGAAAAAGTGCCACACCTTAGCTGTTGAGGGAATCTGTGAAAGAAGTAGACCCAGGAAAACCTGATCTTCAAACATTAGGCCTCACCGAGGCAATGACTAGTGACTGAGACCTTTGGAAATATGATGTGCGTAAGAAGACCCGGCAGAACAAGTGAGATCATAACCCATGACCTTTACCAGGATGTAGCCAGCCCACTCATGCATACCTTTCCTTCTTTGGACACAAAACTCTGCTTACGAAGACTGTTGAGGCAAGTGAAATCAAAACTGAATTCGAAATCAAACCAAATTCGTCGACTGCCACCCATGCCAACCTCCCTTCACTGGACACTAAACTCTGCTTGCGAAGACCTGTTGGGGCAAGTGAAATCAAAATTGAACCAAATTCGATGACTAGCACCCATACCAGTGGAGTGCTAACAGCTCCATCTGAGTGGGATCACTGCCAGAGCAGCCGTCTGGCACGTAAAGAGCACCAGTTGAGCGTGATCATTGTCAGTGTCACCTCACTGGTACTTGTGCCGGTGGCATGTGAACAAAACATTCGAGCGAGGTCATTGCCAGTGCTGCTGGACTGACTCCTGTGCAGGTGGCACGTAAAAAACACCATTTTCGAGCGTGGCCGTTGCCAGTACCGCCAGACTGGCCCTCGTGCCGGTGGCACATTATAAGTACCCACTACACTCTTTGAGTGGTTGGTGTTAGGAAAGGCATCCAGCTGTAGAAACTCTGCCAGATCTGATTGAAGCCTGCGCAGCCATCTGGTTCGCCAGTCCTCAGTCAAATCGTCCAACCCATGCTAGCATGGAGAACGGACGTTAAACGATGATGATGATGATATGTATAATTACATATTCTTTTTCTTTTATTCTTTTATTTGTTTCAGTCATTTGACTGTGCCATGCTGGAGCATCACCTTAAAGGGTTTTAGTTGAAGAAATTGGCCTCGGGATATTGCTTGTAAGCCTAGTACTTATAATATTGGTATCTTTTGCTGAACTGCTAAGTTATGGAGACATAAACACACCAGCATCGGTTGTCAAGCAATGACAGGAGGACAAACGCACATAAATACATCCATATATATACACGACAGGCTTCTTTCAGTTTCTGTCTACCAAATCCACACACAAGGCTTTGGTTGGCCCAAGGTTATAGTTGATGACACTGGGACTGAACCTGGAACCATGTGACTGAGAAACAAGCTTCTGACCACACAGCCATGCCTACATATATATATATATATCTGGCACCTGTGTCGGTGGCACATAAAATCACCCACTACACTCTCAGAGTGGTTGGCGTTAGGAAGGGCATCCAGCTGTAGAAACACTGCCAGATCTGACTGGCCTGGTGCAGCCTTCGGGCTTGCCAGACCCCAGTTGAACCGTCCAACCCATGCTAGCATGGAAAGCAGACGTTAAACGATGATGATGATGATGATGATGATATATATATATATATATTTTTTTTTTTAAATATAACTATATTAAAGAATGGAGTTGAACAACAAATTAACAAAATTCCTTTATTTTCGACATATGTTTCGAAGGCTGCATATTCCTAATTGCGAAGGAATAAGGAGTATATTATGCCGCTTTCTATACTTCTTATTCCTTCGCAATTAGGAATATGCAGCCTTCGAAATATATGTCGAAAATAAAGGAATTTTGTTAATTCGTCGTTCAACTCCATTCTTTAATATAGTTATATTTTTTAAAAAAACAAACAAATTTCCACACGAAAGCACGTAACTTCAAACGTGTCTTCTCTGATGTGAATTTGCTACCCAGGTATCAGTTAACCGAATTATCCATAACAAGATAATTCATTCAACTACTCAAATATATATATATATATATATATATATATATATATATATAATATGTTATATCATATAATATTATATTAGAGGAAAAATAAAAAATCAAGGCAGAACGAGTATCTCAAGTCATTTGGAATAATTTATTTAGGGTACAGCCATTTCTGGGATAACCCAAGTGGTAGGTTAGCATACCCACACACAGAGCATTCCATCATCAGACAAGGTATGAATCTTTTAGACTGGGAAAATTTACACTTTACACGGAATAAAATTCACACTTTATAAAGAATAAAACTGAAGAATAAGGAGTAAAGGTATTTAGAAGAATATAGGTAGGAGAACAATGTTCACAACTCATCTTTTTCCAGAGGATATAGATATTGGTCAATACTTCCATGAAAGTACAGGTGCTTCGTTAAAATCCCAGGTAAATCCAGGTGGTATTTTGGCAGTAATTTGAATGATTTATTCATTTTGTAAATGTGCATATAGAGCAAGAAAGTAAGATAGACATAAATGGGAAAGAGAGAGGAGAAATGGAATAAAAATAAGATAGGGGTAAAAGGAGAAAAAAATAGGAAAAATATAAAAAATAAAATAAAAATAAAGGAAATGATAAAGATATCATAAATGGGATTTGTGAGTGGGTGTATCTCGGAGAGAGAGGAGAAATGGAATAAAAATAAGAAAAGGGTAAATGAGTAAAAACAAGAATAAAAATAAAAATTACATAAAGTAAAGGTAATGATAGAGATGTGTCAGTAACAGGCTGCTTTCAGTTTTAATTTACTAAATCCACTCACAAGGCATTGTTTTGGCCTGGGGCTATAGTAGAAGACACTTGTTCACGGTGCCAGTCAGTGGGATTGAACCTGAAACCATTTGTTTGGGAAGAAGGCATCAAAAATTTATTTCACAACTACATGCCTTCAACTTCAGTCCTACAGCACGGCACCTTGAAATGTCTTCTGCTATTGCAACAAGCCTACCAAAACCTTCTGAGAAGATTTGGTAAAGAGAAACTGAAAGAAGCCCATCATATATATGAATGTATGTGATTGTTCAGTTTTATTTCAAGATTTCTTGCCAATAGAGAAAGAGCCAGTTTCAAACCTAGATCCAAGGTTCCTTCACTGGAATTTTGACATCAACAACAGGGTATTCTTATATATATGTATGTATGTGTGTATCAAAATCAAATCAAAATCGATGAACATCAATGGAATTTGTATTTTTGTGGTACCAGTGCCGGTGGCACATAAGAAAACCATCCAAACGTGGCTGTAGCCAGTACCGCATCGACTGGCCTCCATGCTGTGGGCACGTAACAAACACCATCCAATCTTGGTCGTGCCAGCCTCGCCTGGCCTCCGTGCCGGTGGCACGTAAAAAACACCATCCAAGCGTGGCCGTCTGCCAGCCTTGTCTGGCACCTGTGTCGGTGGCACAAAAAAACACCATCCGAGCGTGGCCGTTCGCCTGTGTCGGTGGCACATAAAAAGCACCCACTACACTCACGGAGTGGTTGGCATTAGGAAGGGCACCCAGCTGTAGAAACTCTGCCAGATCAGACAGGGCCTGGTGCAGCCTTCGGGCTTCCCAGACCCCAGTTGAACCGTCCAACCCATGCTAGCATGGAAAGCGGACGTTAAACGATGATGTATGTATGTATGTATGTATGTGTATGTGTGAGAGAGAGAGAGAAAGAGAGTGTGTGTATGTATGCATGTACGTATATATATATATTCTTTCACTTATTTCAGTCATTTGATTGCGGCCATGCTGGAGTACTGCCTTAAAGGGTGTCAGTCAAAGAAATCGACTGCCGGGCCTATTCTTTGTAAGCCTAGTACTTATTGTGTTGGTCACTTTTGCTGAACTGCTAAGTTACAGGGACATAAACACGTCAGCATCAGTTGTCAAGTGATTGTGTGAAGCTATTTTGCTAATGAAGCTTATGTTTTTAAGAAATACGTACATATTCTCTGACTCACTCATTTAGTAAAGACTTGGGGGGGGGAGTATGGTTGAGTAGCTGTAGGCATGGCTGTATGGTCAAGTAGCTTGCTTTCTTATGTGATTTCAGGTTCAATCCTACATACATACACACATATATATATTTTCCCAGCTGGCAGAATAGTTAGCACGCCGGGCGAAATGCGTTGCTGTATTTCGTCTGCCGTTACGTTCCGAGTTCAAATTCCGCCAAGGTCAACTTTGCCTTTCATCCTTCCGGGGTCGATAAATTAAGTACCAGTTACGCACTGGGGTCGATGTAATCGACTTAATCCGTTTGTCTGTCCTTGTTTGTCTCCTCTGTGTTTAGCCCCTTGTGGGTAGTAAAGAAATAGATATATTTTCCATATTCCATTCCCTAACACACATCACTCTGTCTATGGTACTACTTGGCTGCTGTAATCACTTGAGAGGAGAATCAGCACAGATTACATCCCTCCTTTTCTTTGTCTATCCAGTTACCTTCTCCCCTCTGGGGACCCATCCCATCTCCCATTCACATTACCATCCCTTCCCACACTATTTTCATTGATCCCCTTTCGATGCCTTCAGCCATCGCACTCTCTCCTGCCATACTCCATCTTAACACCTCTCATATCTACTATCATACCCTACCTAATATATAATCCCCACCCTCAAGTACTTCTGCATCCATCTTCCTCCAAACTGCTTTCCAATTTATTGTCCTTTCTGAGATCTCTCTCTCTCCCTCTCTCTCTCACCTTACTCTCTCTCTCTCTCTCCTTACTCTCTTTCCATACTGGTGTTTCCCATCAACCATACCTCCACTTTCATTCATCACTCTCTACATTTACTCCTACTCCCATCTCTAACCATCTATTACTCGCACTTCACACTTTTATAAAACTACTCACCTCCCTCCTTCCCTTATACTCATCATTTTTATCTTGTAATGTTCTGGTATTACATCACCACCATTTCTACCGTCCTTCCAGCTACTCCTATCCACCCTGACATAACGCAGGGTAGCCATGTATCTCCTCTATAGCAAGACACCTTGCTTGTCCTGTCATACTTTAACCTGGCATGGACAGAAACAGCACAGCTCCCATGACTTTCAGAAACATTTTTTCACCCTCAGAGTTACTGAAGCAGGGAACAAACTACCTGCATCAGTTGTTAGTTGCTGAGACAGTGCATCCTTTAAAACATCCATGCTTCCTGAAATTCACCAACACTACACCTGATATCCACCCCCGCCCCTCCCCCACCATACACATGCACACATGTATATCATGACTCATACACAGTTCACTTTCCTGACTTTTGTATGTAATTCTGTGTACTGTACATGCATCTTTGATGAGCACTATACAAAATAATTTCATTATTATTATTATTATAATAAAACCACTGGCCCTTTCAAATGTCCCCTTGCCACGGAGTCAAGGGTGTATTTCCATTTTCCTTTGTCTCGTTATTTTCTCTCTCTTGCAAGTAACTTGGCAACCTCACTAGTGCTGGCAACACAAAAGAAGCACCCAGTACACACCATAAAGTAGATGGCAATAGGAGGGGCATCCAGTCATAGAAACTATTCCATAGCAGACATTGGAGGTGAATGCAGCCCTGAGGCTCGTCAGATACTGTCAAACCTTCCAAACCATGCCAGCATGGAAGTCAGATGGTAAATAATGATGTAGATGATGATGGTGGTGTGTGTGTGGCAGAGGGGTCATTGTTTGTACCTCTTTGTCTTGCCATTGTACAATAGCTGCAAATGAGTAGGACTGCCATACAAGCTTGGTAGTAGTAATAAGGACAATATTGAATTCTTTGCATAAGGAAAGAAAATTCATAAATGTAAGAGAGATTCAGTGGGAAGTTGTTTGCCTTTCATTGGTGCTTTGCTTTGCTTGAGACACATCAAGCTAAGTTAAATTGTAGTCATGGTCAGTGCTGGTGACACATGAAAGGCACCTGTGCTGGTGACACATGGGAAGCATCTGTGCTGGTGACATGTAAAAGGCACTTGTGTCAGGCATGTAAAAGACACCTGTGCCAGTGACATGTAAAAGGTACCCACTATATTCTGTGGAGTGGTTGGCATTAGGAAGAGCATCCAACCATAGAAACCAAGTCAAAACAGACTAGAGCCTGGTGCAGCTTTCTGGTTTGCCAGCTCCAGTCAAACCGTCTTACCCATGCCAGCATAGAAAACAGACACTAAATGATGATGATGATTATGATGATGATGATTACAAGAATGTACTTTTCCCCTACTGAACAAATGGCATTGTGCTTCTTCAAGAGAAATCAATTTTTCAAAGCAGTACCCTAGTGTGGCCAAAGTTCAATGACTGAAACAAATAAAAGAAAGTTCAAGAACTATAGTTGTTGTTGTTTCTTAACCCCAGGTCAACCAAAACAAGCAAACTTATGATCAAAGGCATTCCAGCTGTGACTCCCACCACTATCTTTTTAAGGGTAAGTAAAACTATATGATCTAGTGCTCCATTTCTGTATTTAAAATGAAAGAGTATGATTGAGAGAGATTTAGTTGGTGTTTATCAGACAATCACTTAGAGGTTTCTTTGTTCAGTATTTGTGTAGTAATTCTGATTAGTCAAAGCAACTGAGAATAATAATTGTCTGAGATGTTTCAGGGTTCTTTTTAAATTCAATGTATTTTATTATTCAGAAACTAATTGTTGGCCTTTTACAGTCTAAAGTTCAATCTGAATGATGACAGGACTTTGTGTTATAGTTCAAAACATGTATGAAATAAGTTTTTATAATCATCATCATCATCATTTAACATCCACTTTCCATTTGTTGAGGCAGATATTCTACAGCCAAATGCCCTTCTAGTCACAAACACATCTGTTTGAGAGTGAATTTTTCCCATGGCCAAACATGGTTTTCATGGAAGACCAGAAACACATGTTTGGCCATGGGGAAAATTCACTCACTAAGAAACAGATGTGTTTGTGACTAGAAGGGAAGACAGGAAACAAACAATCTATGATGGTGATACTCATTTTCAACCATTGCGACGATTTCATCTCAATCGAAGGAGAGGAGCTTTCTCCGTCCGGGTTGCGGATCCGTGGAACAAGCTGCCAGACGAGATGGTGAAGATGCCAACGACCGCTTTGTTCAAAGCCTCCCTTGACCTCAAGTGGCCTGAACTCTTTACATGAACACCACCCTGTACTTAACTCCATGTCCCCCTACATGGCCTTGCTATTTGCTTTTGAGCCAAATTAACTAACTAACTAACTAAGACAACACACAAGCACACAGACACACACACACACATTTTTTCTGGGAAAGACTGGTTTATGGGATTACCCTGGTTTTATCGTCCATAAAGGGTTTAACTTTAGGGCATATTGTTGCACGCCAAAACCTGTTGACTAAGACCTCTTCAAAATATGGAAGGGGAAGGGCCTCATTATGAATGTAAACAAGGGGATTATCTCCCTTCGCCATTGACTATCGACTTCTGGCTGTGGTGCCATCCAACGGATTCCAAAATGCTAGCAGGAATTTCCTAAAATGCAAACATGGCCTGAAAAATCTCCACTCTGAAGTTAAGGATGCTCCCCGACTTATGTGAGTCTTTCAGGATTTTTGCGTGTTCAGCTATGCATAACTTCATCTCATTGATGTAGGGGCCTGGGTTTTCGAGGATTTTCCATGAGATCAAGTGTGGGATTCTGTCGTCTCTTAGTTGCCAGACATGACTGACCTGTAATGTGACGTATTTCCTTTCCGAGACCCTGAAGGAAGATTTATGGTTGGAAATGTATTGCTTGAGAGAATTCCCAGTACATTCAATGTATTTCCATGGGCACATGATGTTGGTGCTACATCTGTTACTGTTGCTGATCCTACTGCCAAAAATATCTCCATACCATCCAAGAAACTATTCACCCGCATGCTGCTGGAGAAGATAATGGACATGATTAGGCGTATGAGGTAGAAGGCTTTCCACTACAACCTAGCCACACCATCTCCGGAGGGTAATGACTATGGCATTAGATCAAAAAACACCTGCCCAGAATCAAGGACCTTGAACCCTCTGAAGTGGACTTGCTGGGAAACATCCCAAAACTGAAGTTCCATAAGTCCTCTTCCCCCTTCCAAGCTCTGGGCTGATATTAGATTATTAAAAAACTCAGGTGGGTCCCTAATCTTCTCTGATAAGATGAAGAATTTATAAAGGTTTGACACCTTAGAATATGATAGACTACTAGAAAATAACATCACACAAAACTATAAGCATCCCCCGCACACATATAGCAACATCAACAGTGAAGCACAAAAATTAGCTAATACACTAGAGATAACAGATAGGATAAAGATCCTAGCTAAAGGAAATGCTTTCATCACCATAAAAGATCATAAACTGAACTTTGTCTCTAACCCTAAATGCACCTGATCAATCAGGCTAGCGTTTTGGTAACAGGTGCAGCACCAACATCATGCGCACATAGAAATACATTGGATGTGCTGGGAATTCTCTCAAACAATGCATTTCCAACCATAAATCCCCCTTTAGGGTCCTGGAAAGAAGATATGTAACATCCCTGGCCAGTCACGTCTGGTAACTAAAAGACGACAGAATCCCACACTCGACCTCAGGGAAAATCCTCGAAAACCCAGGCCCCCACCTCAACGGGATGAAGCACAGCAAGTTATGCATAGCTGAACACACGAGAATCCTAAAAGACTCGCTCAAGTCAGGGAACATCCTTAATTTCAGAACAGAGATTTTTGGGCCATGTATGCATTTTAGGAAATTCCTGCTAGTATTTTGGAATCCGCAAGAATCCAGAAGTCAATAGCCGAAGGCAACGTGAGATAATCCCTTATTATTTACCTTCATAGCTTTTTGGAGACTGCAAGATGTTACATTCATAATGAAGCCTTTCCCCCTCCATATTTTGAAGAGGTCTTAGGCTAACAGGTTTTGGGGTCTGATGATACACCATAAAGTTAAACCTTTTATGGACAGGTCTATCTAAAAAGGTTGAAATGAGTTCGCAAGAATGGAGAGAAGAGCAGATGTCAACTCAGGATTTGCGGTTGCTTTTGGACAATTCCTTAGGCACCCATTTTCCAAGTTTAGGAACCTTTCCAAGTTGTTGAAGATGACGATGAACAGTTGTATGGTTTGATCTAAGCTTTATTGCCAATTCTTCAACTGATAATGCAGTATTTTCTTCAAGTAATGCCTCAAGGAGCTTATCATCAAATTCAACTGGGCATTCTGTTCAATCTTCATCTTCAAGGCTGAAATCTCCAAATCTGAATTTTGCAAACCATCTTCTGCAAGTTCTTTCAGTCAAGCATTCTTTCCCATAAACTGAGTGTATGTTTCAAGTTGCTTTGGCTTCAGAGTTTCCTTTTTTGTACTCATAAAGCATTATGTGCCTCAAATGCTCTTTGGATACTTCCACGCTAGAAAGGGTTTTAATTAAAGAAATTTTAATTCTATTATTCTGTAAGTTAGCATTTAATTAGTGTAAATGTACACAAATGCATAAAAATAATTTTTAATTCCATCAGACATTCTAAAATACTATTAAATTTCATTCAGTTTTAAAAAAGGTAAAATCGGACAGAACTTATGGGATGACCTGATAAATGCACATACATACATACACATACATACATACATACAGTAGAACATCGCAGAATGAGTGCACCATTGTACATGTAATTTGAAGTATGAGCCAAGGCTCATGTGAATTTCTGTCTTGAAATATGAGCAGAAATCCGCAGTACGAGTGAGTTTCATGCCAGTGGCTCCCAGTAGGTGCTGAGCTCACACATGCTCTCCCAACAAGTGCAGTTTCCACTTCCTCAGTTCATGTGTTTATCTCGTTGTGGCAGCATCCCTGTTGTTTTTTCCTAGTGTTTTTGTTCGGTTTTGTGCATTGTCTACTATTATTTTATAATAATTAGTTGTGTTAGCCATGGGTCCTAAGAATGTTTGTGCAAAGGACAGTGCTGAGAAGAAGAAAAAACTAATTATGATAGAACTGAAGAAAGAAAGCATTGATAAACACGAGAGAGGGGTGCATGTAGTGGACATAGCACGTCAATACGACCGAAGCACGTCAACGATCTGCACCATCCAGAAGAAAAAAAGACGAGATCGAGGCCATTACAACAGCAAAGTGTGTCTTCAGGCTCTCTAAGCAACACACATCTGTCCACGAAGGGATGGAAAAATTGCTTCTTCCGTGGATCAATGAGAAGCAACTCTCAGGAGACACGACGATTACGGAGACTGTCGTCTGCTAGAAAGCACGAGCGCTGTATGGGGATCTCCTGAAGCAGAACCCTGAAACATCGACGGAGGAGACATCAGCAGACACATTTAAAGCCAGTCACGGCTGATTTGATAATTTCAAGAAGAGGACTGGTGTTCATAGCCTCGTCAGGTATGGAGAGGCAACGAGTTCTGAAACGGAGGCAGCTGAGGATTTCGTGTGTGAATTCCATCAGCTCATTGCATAACAGGTATTTAACTGTGATGAGGCTGGCCTTTTTGGGCAAAAAATGCCCAGAAGGGAAGAAAATGCCAGGCCACAAGCCTATGAAAGATAGGCTAACTTGCCCTTTGTGCCAATGCAAGTGAAAACTCTGAAAATCCACGAGCATTCAAGTCACACAAAATCCTGAAGGAGAAGCTGCAGTTCATGTGGAGGGAAAATGTTAAAGCCTGGGTCACCTGGCAATTCTTCAAGTGGGTTGATCTTGTCTTTAGACCAGCAATGGAAAAGTACCTTCTAGAGAACAATCATTCTCTCAAGGCCCTCCTCATCCTCAACAATGCTCCTGCTCACCCTCCTAACCTTGAGGATGATATCCTGGATGAATTTAAATTTATAAAAGTTCTCTACCTTTCATGCAACACAACTCCTATCTTGCAGTCCATGGACCAACAGGTAATTTCTAATTTTAAGAAATTGTGTACCAAACACCTTTTTCATAGGTGTTTTGAAGTCACCAAAATACAAATCTAACACTTCATGAGTTTTGGAAAAAGCACTACAACATTGTAAACTGCCTGAAAATCATCGATATGGCCTGGCAGGATGTAACAAGGAGAAGGATGGATTCTGCAGGGAAAAAACTGTGGCCTGACTGCGTTTCCAAAAGAGATTTTAAGGGGTTTGAGTCTGTAGCATAGACTTGTTTGTAATTCCTCTCTCTCTTTATTATATATATGTACATTCGAACATAGCAGAGAACAGCTAGCCTTTGGCTGCTATTTGGATCCCGTTGTGTCCATTACTCTGATTTGTCTCTTGCTCAATTAAGCCAAGTGCCATGTATAACCAGTCAGAGGCCCTTAATATGATCATGTGGGACAACCTGTTCACTACCCATTTGAGCCTACTTTTCCTTCCAAAAACTCACCTTCTACTCATTTCGAAGTTTTTGGTTCCAGACCAAAGTGTGTGTATGTGTGTGCATGCATGCATGCAGACATCCAGATAGACACACACACACACACACACACACATATACTCATAATCTCTCATCACATTGCACAAAGCCACCTCCCTCAATACTATTCCCTACCTCAGTTGAGGGTTCTTTGTCTTGCAAGTTACTTGGTGACCTCACCAGTGCTGGCGCCACATAAAAAGCACTCACTACACTCTGTGAAGCAGTTGACATTGGGAAGGGCCATCCAGCCATAGAAAGTTTGCCAAGGCAGACAATAGAGCTCACCAACTCCATCAAACTATTCAACCCATGTCAGTATGGAAAACAGGTATTAAATGATGATGATGATGATGATGATGATGACAGTATATATTAAAACAAAGACTAGAATTTATAGTATGGTTTTTAAATTCTGTGGATACAATTACTTCAATACAACATGGAAAATACGTTTATGAATATGAATATTAATATTCATGTTCATAAGATGTATTTTTGATGTTGTATGAATTAAAATAACACTATAAACTCCAGTCTTTGTTTTAGTATAAACATCCTCTTCTGCTTGACCAAGAATTTTAACTTGCAGGGTTAGTTTTCTCCTTAACCTTTTAGCATTTAAACCAACTATATCCAGCCTAAATATTCTATCTGTTTTGTGACCAAATTAACCAGATCCAGCCTCCGACATCTACCTTACAATATCATTCTACAAAAATACAATTATACTATTGAAATCTTGAAGCTAGAAGATAATGCATGATTAATTTAAAACACTGTGCATGAATACGCATTACATTTGACAAAGCAATCTGAATACTAAAAGGCTACAGATAAAAAATCTACATATGTACAATTGACAGCCAGGATTCACAAAAGTGCTTCATTAGCACACAGCTTGGATTTTAATCTCTTTTGTATAATGCACCACACACACACACACACACACACACACACATACAGGGCTGCCCCAAAATAGCTGATAACTCAATTTTCATTCCGTTTTAGAGTTAACTCATTAGAAATAATGAAGGAAGTCAGACTAAAATTTGAACAAAGGAAATTTAACCAAGAGTGCTACTGGAAGTTTGAAATGAAGTGCAAAAACAGCTTAGGAGGGTGTTTCAAACAGATTGCCTAACTATATAACTCACCATCATTCCAATTAAAGATACATTTGAAGCAGATAGAACTGTTTGGAATGTCCACAAGAAATGTTCTGGAAGACCATGGACATTGTCAAACCACCACAAAGCGAGAAAGAGTACTAGAAACATCTTGCCAGAGTTTAAGGGAATCTGTGTGGCGAGCAAGTCTTGAGATAAACATTTCAAAATCAAGTGTCCATCACATTTTAAGAGATATCATTGGAAATGTTATATTTCAAGAATAGTCCATGCTTTCAATGAGAAAGACTGACTGAAGAGTAGAGTTTTGTAAGTGGTACTTGCAAGATGTGTTGAAGATGCACCACATGGTTGCGGGTTCAGTCCCACTGCGTGGCATCTTGGGCAAGTGTCTTCTGCTATAGCCCTGAGCCGACCAATGCCTTGCGAGTGGATTTGGTAGACGGAAACTGAAAGAAGCCTGTCGTATATATGTATATATATATGCATGTGTGTGTGTGTGTTTGTGTGTCTGTGTTTGTCTCCCTAGCATTGCTTGACAACCGATGCTGGTGTGTTTACGTCCCCGTCACTTAGCGGTTCGGCAAAAGAGACCGATAGAATAAGTACTGGGCTTACAAAGAATAAGTCCCGGGGTCGATTTGATCGACTAAAGGCAGTGCTCCAGCATGGCTGCAGTCAAATGACTGAAACAAGTAACAGAGAAACTCTCCAACAAAGATTATTTCAAGTGATGAGGCTATATTTAAATTAAATAGCTCAATTAACTGCCACATTTGCACCTACTGGGGACCTGAGAACTGTATATTACAGAGGAATATCATGTTAATTTACCAGGAGTGGTGCAACTTATCATTGGAAGGATTAATTAGACCATTCTTGTTTTGACAGTATTATGATTGGTCCCATTTACTTTAATTTGCTGTGAAAATCTATCATGCCAAGTATTCAAATAAGCTTTGAAGGTGTGACATACCTATACGACCACAGTTATGTAAGGGACTACCTTGATAAGATTTTGCTGAACAGGTAGATGGTATAAAAGAAATGTCTCAGAGGAAATATTTCGTCTATTCTTTGTCATGCTGGTCCTCACACAGCACAAGTGTAACATGAAATGAAGTGTTTTGTTTAAGAATACAACATACCCCCTGGTCCAAGAACCAAACCCATAATCTGGCAATTGTGAGAGCAACACTCTAACCACTCGGCCTCATGCCTTGAATGGATGGAAGCACTCCGTCGGTTACGACGACGAGGGTTCCGGTTGATCCGAATCAACGGAACAGCCTGTTTTCGCTCAATAAACAGGTGTTTTCGCTCAATAAACACTCACAACGCCCGGTCTGGGAATCGAAACCGCGATCCTATGACCGCGAGTCCGCTACCCTAACCACTGGGCCATTGCGCCTCCACTCATGCCTTGAATGAGAAGATGCATAAATACAAACAATGATCAGCGGTACCTAAAGGAGAATGGCCATCAGTTAGAAAAGAGGCCTTCAGAGATAATTTAACTCAACAGATTCTAGTATATTTTGAAAATGATATGCATTTTAATAAACATTGATTCCATAATCATTCAATGTGTGTGTGTGTGTGTGTGTGTGTGCACATGTATGTGAGTGTGCATGCGTATTTTCGCCATCATCATCATTGTGTCTACATCCACTTTTACATACTTGCATGGGCCAGATGGAATTCTAAGCTTAACATTCTAAAATTAGTTCTTACTACAGGGTACTATTTCATTAATGATCTCATTCTTTATATGGACATTAAACTGGTGATTTGGTTACTATGGTTATAACAAATAATATGAATTTGTCAATTCTGTTCTACAATGTTTCCTTATTACATTCTTTAGTGGTTGCTTAGTGGTTGGGGTATTTGGCCACATGGTCATAAGGTCATGAGCTTGATTCCCACCATTTTATTTCACATTGCTCTAGCTGGCAAAAATGAATAGTAGGTGTATTTCAAAGGGCCAGCCTTATCACATTCTGTGTTGTGCTGAATCTCTCTGAGAACTATGTTAAGGGTAGGCATGTCTGTGGAGTGCTCAACCACTTGCATGTTAGTTTTGTGAGCACATTATACCATCAATCAAGTCAACTGGAACCCTTAGGGTGGCAAGCTGGCAGAATCGTTAGCACGCCGGGCGAAATGCATAGCCGTATTTCGTCTGCCGTTACATTCTGAGTTCAAATTCCGCCAAGGTTGACTTTGCCTTTCATCCTTTCGGGGTCGATAAATTAAGTACCAGTTACGCACTGGGGATCGATGTAATCGACTTAATCCGTTTGTCTGTCCTTGTTTGTCCCCTCTATGTTTAGCCCCTTGTGGGTAGTAAAGAAATAAGGTCAACTGGAACCCTTGTTGTTGTAACAGACAGAGTATCATTTTGTTTGTTTTTTTATTACTTTCCTTTGGAAGGTAATCATGAAAATGAACAAACATCAAATGAAAGAAACAAAAGAAGAATATTTGACAAATTCATATTTTGTCAGAATTACTACAACCACCGCAAGAAGTATTATGACTTCCATTATTCTCAGCTACATTTGAACGTTGGGTCTCACAGAGGCAATGAGATCTCTGGAGATATGTGGAAGCACTCCGTCGGTTACAATGATGAGGGTTCCGGTTGCTCGTGAAATTAACGTGTAAGTGGCTGAGCACTCCACAGACACATGCACCCTTAATGTAGTTCTCGGGGATATTCAGCGTGACACAGAGAGTGACAAGGTCGGCCCCTTGAAATACAGGTACAACAGAAACAGGAAGAAAGAGTGAGAGAAAGTTGTGGTGAAAGAGTACAGCAGGGATCACCACCATCCTCTGCCGGAGCCTCGTGGAGCTTTTAGGTGTTTTCGCTCAATAAACACTCACAACGCCTGTCTGGAGATATGCTGTGACTGTGAAGACCCGACAAATAACATGAGTTCATGGCTGTTTCCTGCACCAGCTTCACATAGAAGGATGGCCTGCTGTACTTACCTTGGATCGTAGGGCAACCTGCTGTGCTTGAGGAGACCTACTGAGTCAAGTACATCAACATCAAAAAATCATATAGAAATTGTAGTTGTGATACCTGTGCCAGTGGTACGTAAAAAGCACCATCCGAACATGGCTGATGCCAGCACCGCCTTGACTGGCTTCCGCGCCGGTGGCACGTAAAAAGCACCAACCAATCATGGTTGTTGTCAGCCTCTCCTGGCACCTGTGCTGGTGGCACATAAAAAGCACCCACTACACTCACTGAGTGGTTGGCGTTAGGAAGGGCATCCAGCCGTAGAAACACTGCCAGATCTGACTAGAGCCTGGTACAGCCTCCTGACTTCCCAGATCCCGGTCGAACCGTCCAACCCATGCTAGCATGGAAAAGGGACATTAAACGATGATGATGATGACATTATCAAGACCTCTGCCATACCATCGTCATCTCCTTTAGTGCCATCATCTCTGCTTTTCCTTACACTATCATTTCCATTATCATCTTTATATTTACTAAAAATAAATGAAGTGCACTTCCAAATGATCTAATTTATTAGTATCATGTCGCTCCTTCCTAACTGTTAGTCAATCCAGAAAAATTTTTGTAAAGCGGTCAGTTAAGTGGGCTTTAGCAAAAGTTATTAATACAAGTACTTAACAGACTACTTGAATAAATCTAACAGTGCAGCTAAAAATGGGGAAAAAAATTGATGTACAGGCATGGCCGTGTGGTTAAGAAGCTGGATCCCTAACCATGTGGTCTTTGGTTCAGTTGCGCTGCACAGCAACTTGGGCAAGTGTATTTTACTACAGCCCTCGACCAACCAAAGCCTAGTGAGTGGACTTGATAGACAGAAATTGAAAGAAGCTTGTTCTATATATACAAATATGTATATGTCTGTATGTGTGTCTGTGTATTTAACCCCACTACTGCTTGACAAGTAGTATTCATTTGTTTATGTCTCTACAACTTAGTGGTTCGGCAAAAGAGACCAATAGAATAAATATCAGACTTTAAAAAATAAGTACTGAGTTGAATTGTTTGATCAAACCCTTGAAGGCAGTACCCCAGTACGGCCATAGTCCAGGACTGAAGCAAGTAAAAGAAGGCAACAGATTTCCTCTACTTTCAACATTCTGGAAGTTATGACAATCAGTTTTTGCATTACGTAATTGATATCAAAAAGGGGCGAGGCAGAAATAAAAGAATTTCTGGTTTTCAGCTTTGTCAGCTGAATTTTTAATAAACTCATTAGATTAATTTTACCCTTAATTCCAAATGAAAAGCAATCAACTTTTTTTCATCCTTGAAAGGTCCAACAAAATAATGTACCACTCAAGTCCTGGGATTGATTCCGATAATGCATCCTACATGTGAATGGAATTATGATGGAAGATTTAGATTATCAAACAAGCAAATCTCTCTCTCTCTCTCTCTCTCTCTCCCTCTCTCTGCCTGTCTCTTCTCGCACTCTCCCCCTCTCTCTTCATATATATATAGAAATTTCTTCATCCTCAGGCACAAAGCCAAATCTCTTATGTGAAGTTGTACAAACAATTGAATCAATTCCAGTATATTATGGATCTGATTATTTTGTTGGTGTTCTGAAAGGATGGAAATCAAAATTAGAATTGGGAATTGGTGTCATTTGAATTCAAAACCCCAAAACAGAAACAATGCGAAACAAAACTGAAACCAAATATTGCAATCCAAATCTGAAATGTTTTGGCCATTATTCCACACAATAGAGGTACTTATTAATACAGAAAGAGATTAGGCAATTTGGCAGAAATGCTAATGTACTTAGTTTCATTCTTTCTGAGGTCAATAACATATGTACCAGTTGTTTTGATGTTGTTGTCATCATCCTTGTTGTTACATAGCCCTAAGTCAGTCTTAACTCAGCAGATCCATGATCAAAGGTATTCCTATTCCATCCATGACCATTCCGTCTGTTTCCTAAGCACAGTGCACTGAACATCACATTGTGTTTTCTTTTATTACTAATAATATTTTTGTTTTGTTTTTGCTAAGAGAGGTGCAGGCATGGCTGTGTGGTAAGAAGCTTGTTACCAGCCACATGGTTCTGGGTTCAGTCCCACTGCGTGACACCTTGCACAAGTGTCTTCTACTACAGCCTCAGGCGGACCAAAGCCTTGTGAGTGGATTTGGTCGATGGAAATATATATATATATATATATATATGTATGTATGTATATATCTATGTGTGTGTGTCTTTGTGTCTGTTTTTGCCCCCCCCCCCAATCACCACCATCCATTGACGACCGATGCTGGTGTGTTTACATCCCCCGCAACTTAGTGGTTCAGCAAAAAGACAATGATAGAATATGTACTAGGCTTACAAAGAATAAGTCCTAAGGTCGATTTCTTCAATTATAACCATTTTAAGACAGTGCTCCAGCATGGCCGCAGTCAAATGACTGAAACAAGTAAAAGAATAAAAGAAGAGTAAGATATTATTTGAGGAGGAGATTTGACTGCTTTTTCTAACAGTCCAAGCAACTGCATCGTGGTACACTTATTGGCTTGAATATGTACCAAATACTATATTACATGAGGTACATCATCACCATCTTCTTCTCCTCACCTCCACCAACTCCACCTCCACTTCCTCATCCACCTCCACTACCACCTCATCCTCCACCTCCTCCTCCTCCACCACTACCACCTCATTCTCCACCTCCACCTCCTCCTCCACCACCACCTCCACCACCTCCTCATCATCCACCTCCACCTCCTCCTCCTCCACCACCACCTCCACCTCCTCATCCACCTCCTCCACCACCACCACCACATCCTCCTCCTCCTCATCATCATCATCATCATCATCATTACCGTTGTTGACATTGTCAACATCATCATGATCATCATCGTGTCATCGTTGTTATCATCGTTGTCGTCATCACCAAATCCACCACCACCACCTCCTCCTCCTCCTCCACCACATCCTCCTCCTCCTCCACCACCACCTCCTCTCCTCCTCCACCACCACCACATCCTCCTCCTCCTCCTCCTCATCATCATTACCGTTGTTGACATTGTCATCATCATCATGATCATCATCGTGTCATCGTTGTCGTCATCACCAAATCCACCACCACCACCACAATCGTCATTTTCATTATCGAAATGAAAAGAAATCAATATTTTAACATTTACCCTAAATATTCTCTTTGTCTCCATATTTATATTTTTGCTTTGCATCCCTTTTCAGGAAAGCAGTGAAGGATATTCAAAACTTGTTGTTTTTCCCCCCTTTTTTTTAATAGATGGGAGACGTTGAGTTTTGAAAGCTGCAATAAACAGCTGTAAATAGAAATTATTATTTTGTTCTTCTGGACATAGAAACTCTGCCTCAGTAAACTCCATCCTACTCATGCAAGCAAAGTGAATGTTAAAATGATGATGATGATGAGGAGGAGGAGGAGGGGGAGAGGGATGGTGATGATGAGGTGGTGGAGGAGGATGACAATGGGCTTCCATACAGTTTCCGTCAACCAAATTCCCTCACAATGCATTGGTCAGCCTGGGGCTATAGCAGAAGACGCTTCCCCAAGATAACAGAGAGGAACCAAGCTTCTTGACCACACTGTTTGCCAGTAAAAATAAAATTCATTTCTTTTTAAAATTATAAGATTTTTGGGCCTTAGGAAACATGGAATCCCTATTTTTAAGTTGTTTTGTCTGCTTTGTTAAGCAAATGTGAACACTGTATAAAAATGAGCTAATGAGAGAGCAAGAAATAGCAGTCAAGTCTCTCTCGAATCACACTCTGCTGTCTTAAAAAAAGATAACGATGTACTGACACACAAAAAAGAAGGGGTTCATATCAGAATGGGTTTGATTATGGAGCTGCTGCTTGGTAAGGGCTGACCTTGAACTTATAAGGGCTGACCTTGAATTTATAAAAACCTTTGTTGACTTATGACTGAGTAGATATGGATCTGATAGAATAGAAATCTTGAAGCACTCCGTCGGTTACGACGATTAGGGTTCCGGTTGATCCAAATCAACGGAACAGCCTGCTCGTGAAATTAACGTGTAAGTGGCTGAGCACTCCACAGACACGTGTACCCTTAACGTAGTTCTCGGGGATATTCAGCGTGACACAGAGAGTGACAAGACTGGCCCTTTGAAATACAGGTACAACAGAAACAGGAAGTAAGAGTGAGAGAAAGCTGTGGTGAAAGAGTACAGCAGGGATCACCACCATCCCCTGCCGGAGCCTCGTGGAGCTTTTAGGTGTTTTCGCTCAATAAACACTCACAACGCCCGGTCTGGGAATCGAAACCGTGATCCTATGACCGCGAGTCCGCTGCCCTAACCACTGGGCCATTGCGCCTCCACTGAATAGATATAGAAATAGTTCAAATAACTGAGGAGTTGATAGTGTATACATATGGAACTGACAGAGCAGAAATGAAGAAGATATAGTAAATATGGAGAAAGTAAGATTAAGTTAAAGGAACTGTGTCTTTCATAGTGAAGAAAAATCAATTCTCTAAATGTAAAGATTGCTCAAAGGATACTCAGTTATATATACTCAGAGGATATAAAAGAGTTGGTTCGTAGCTAATTTGTTGTCAGAGAAACAAGATGACTCAAAATGTCATACATCAAACACAATATTTATATCATAAGTAACGACCCATTTTGAAAGGAAATACACCGGGCCGACCAATGCCTTGTGAGTGGATTTGGTAGACGGAAACTGAAAGAAGCCTGTCGTATATATGTATATATATATATTTATGTGTGTATGTGTGTGTATGTTTGTGTGTCTGTGTTTGTCCCCCTTGGCATTACTTGACAACCGATGCTGGTGTGTTTACGTCCCCGTCACTTAGCGGTTCAGCAAAAGAGACCGATAGAATAAGTACTGGGCTTACAAAGAATAAGTCCCGGGGTCGGTTTGCTCGACTAAAGGCGGTGCTCCAGCATGGCCGCAGTCAAATGACTGAAACAAGTAAAGGAGTAAAAGAGTAAAAGAGTATGCACTCAATCGCATACAAGAGGGTACTGGAAAGTTCCTGGCTTTAAGGGTACCATGAAAGGCCTGGTTGGAGGCCCAACATTCTGAGTTCTTTTTGTACAGGGCTTAGAAAAACTGAAGGACCACTGCAATAAGTGTGTGAATCTGAGAGGGGAATATGTTGGATAAAATCATAATTAACTGATCCTCCTGTATTTTCATTTACCCAAAGCCAGGAACTTCTCAGCCCCACCCTCACATGTCATGGTAATGTTTCTCTGCCTTATATCTTTTATGAATGTGTGCATGTTTTTATATGTCTGTATGTTTAGGAGCACACATTCACTATTACAGTTCAGCTTTATGCCAGGAAGAAGAACTATCAGTGTTTCTACTTAATAATAATAATAATAATAATAATAAAACATTGTGTACAGTGCTCAGGTGCACTACAACTCATCTAAAGTGTATGTATAGTACATAGGGTAATGTACAAGCGTCAGGAAAAGAACAGTGCATGAGTCATGACATACACATATGTGTATGAGTATGGAAGGGGGACAGTCAGGTGTAGTTTCAGCGGATTTCGGAAAGCATGAGGGCCTTAAAGGGCCTTAGTGAGACAACTTCGGAAGTATTTAGCTAGGAGTCAGTCACTTACTCTGTTTAACTCTTGTGAACATGAGAAGGCTTTGACCAGATTTGACACACTGTAATCTGGGCCCTAGATGGTAGATGAATGGTTTATTTGGAGATGCAGTCAGCAAGGTGTGCATTTACAATAAACAAAGTATGAAATATAGTGTGCATGTAGGAGTTCAACAGGGCTCAGTTTTCAGTTCCTTTTTATTTATTATAGTCCTTTGGGCAAAATCAAAGGAGTTTAGTTTAAAACTGAATTTCTTAGAGGACCCTAGTATGCTGATGGCATAACTGTTACAGATATATTTGTAAAAGAGTTAGAGAAGAAATTCCAAACAGAAACAAAGCCTGAAATTGAGAGGCTTCAAAGTAAACATAGCAAAGACTAAAGTTCTAATAAGTAGAAAAGAAGACAGGTACAGCTATCAGGGAAACAGATGCTGAACATGCAGAAAAGGAGCAAGTGGAAACTTCAGTGTAAACTATTGATGCACAAGGGATGGGGGGAGGGGTTACAGAGAGGCTAACAAAATAACAGGCCAACCGCAAAATAGTAATTAAAATAGTAGTAGTGATAGAAGCTACAATGTACTTATCTACATTTGTGCTTCTATCAAGTTTATATCTATCACTCCTCCTCTATGACTCACCCTGTCTCTCCTGTCCACTGTACCATGGGCCCTGTGTCACAAGGAATGACATTGGGTCTGTCTGTTTTCAATACCCCTTCCATTACCCTTCCACTCTATTTCTCTCCCATCACAGTGCCTGAATAATTAAGGATGGCCTCCAGATCTGTTTGTATTCAATACCCTCTCATCATTTTACTGTACAAATAACCTTCATTCCTTCTTTCCCAGGACAATCATCATTGACATCCATCACTCTCTCTTTCCATCATCCATCACACATACACACACGCATACTCACACACACACACACACACACACACACACACACACACACACACACACACACACACACAGAAGCTATAATAGAAGACACTTGCCCAAGGTGCCACACAATAGGACTGAACCTGAGACCATGTGGTTGGTACCACACAGCCACTCCTGCACCTACATATTCAAATTGTTGACAATAAAGTTCTGCAGTGATGCTTTTTCCCTCGTTCCTCCACTAAACACACAGCAAAATCTTCTTTGAGTGTTTGGGTATTGGTTTGGGTATTGGAAATGGATTTTCATTTGGTGAGAGTCACTACTTCTTATTTCATCATTGGCGTAGACTATCCATTTCTGACCATCTGTTATAATTCAATGAAGGCATTTGTTCATTCCTGATTAGCAAATTGTTGAACCGCTTTATTGTCAGGGCACAACTCATGAAGACCCCACTTTTCTTCTCTGTTTTACTTTCCAAATATACTTCAGATGATCCTTCACAAATGGACCAAAGTTTATTAAGCTTCCAGGATAAGTCCCTGATACTTTGATGCAGATCTTCTTCAATTGCTGTTTCCACTATCTCATTATAGAGAACAGTTGGTCTTTCTGGTCGACAACTATCCAAAAGATCAAAATCACCATTTTTGAATTTGTTAAACCACCTTTGGCATTTTGCAACACTCACATCATCATCATCATCATATACAACACATGTTTTCTCCTGTCCATGTTGAAGTGTTGTCCTTATGACATTTGTAAAGCATGCAATACTGAATAAACAGCTCACTAATGTCCACATCAACATTTGGTCATTAACTCAATGCTGATTGGTTGATAGCAAGGACACTTTTTATTGGCTTGTAAATTATTTGTGATATGATGTCAGACCATGTACAGCACCTCTAATATATATACTTCTAGTTTTTCACCTGGCATGTGATGGAATCTGTTTTCTGTACAGGCATGTGACAGAATAGAAAACAGATATACATGTATACACACATGTATATATATTTTTATGTGCCAGTGGCACATAAAAAGCACCATTCGTTCGTGGCCGTTTGCCAGCTCTGTCTGGCACCTGTGCAGGTGGCACATAAAAAGCACCCACTACACTCACGGAGTGGTTGATGTTAGGAAGGGCATCCAGCCATAGAAACACTGCCAGATCTGACTAGGCCTGATGAAGCCTTCTGGCTTCACAGACCCCAGTTGAACCGTCCAACCCATGCTAGCATGGAAAACGGACGCTAAACGATGATGATGAAATAATAAGGGATTACTCCAAACGTTTACCAGTTTGCTCTCAGTTGGGTATTCAAAATAGGTTATTCAACAGTTTAAACATGTGGAAGTCTATGTAAGGCTGTATATATATCTCTCTATATATAAAGAACTAGCAGTATCGCCCGGCGTTTGTAAGGGAAATAACTATATAAGCATTTTTAGAGATGTAAAATATAATAGCCATCTCAATATGGCTAACCACAAAGAGGGGGGGGGTGTTACTGTAGCTTTTTACGTTCTGAGATTTAATAATAAATTTTTAGAGAGTTACTTCCCTTATATATGCCAAAAATGCATTAAAAATGGGAAAAATTGATGGTAAATTTTTTTTTAAATCGTAGACTCATCGTAGACGTGCATTAATACCCAGAAGGGCTCAATATGAATCACGACTATAAGATACCCGGTTTTGGTTAAACTGCACCGCAAAATGTGGGAGTAGTTAGGAATCTAAATCATAGGAGACAGACAGCACACAACCTCACTTTTATATATAAAGATTACAGGTAATGCTATGCCACTTTGTAATAATCCTTATTATTATTATTATCATTATTATTATTATTATTGATATATATATTTTCATATAGAAGTAATAAAGATTCAGTTGAATTAGGTACTGAAGCTGAAGCACCAAGTCAGTCCAGTGTTATCTGCACAGCTCAAAGTAAGGTGTATTTAAATTGATGTAATGATTACATTGTTCAATTAAATGGAGCCACTCAAAACAGTTGTACTGCATTACTACTTGACATCCTGTTACTCATTTTGATTTTATATATATATATATATATATCTCCGAGACATCCGCCTCGCCAATGACACTCCAGTCTCACGCCATTTCCGCTCCACCGGTCACTCCTTGCAACACCTGTCTGTGTTCAGATTGTCCTTGCACAGAGGCCATCCGGATTCCCGCTTGCGCCGTGAACAGGGATTAATCTTCTCTCTTCGCTCTTTTACGCCATTTGGGCTCAACTCTCCCCCCCTTTTCATCTAACCTCCTCCCCGACTCCTACTTCTCTTCAGTCCTTCATCGTTTCACCCCTACTCTCTTTCCTTCCTCTTCCCTTCTTCCCTCTTCTCCCCTACTCTCTTTCTCTCTGCTCCCTCACTCCCCTTCTCTCTCCTCTCCCCTCCCTCCTCCCCTCTCTCTCCCCCATCCCCCGTCCCCCTCTCTTCTCTCCTTCTCTCCTCCTCTCTTTCCTCATATATGCACCTTCCCCTCCCCCATAAACCCACCCATCCCTACTCTACCCCACACCTCACCCCTATCCCACACATCTCCCCTACATACCTCACCCCTATCCCATACCCCTCCCCCACATACCTCACCTCTAATCCCACCCTCTATCTACCCACAATACCCACTCTACCCCAGCCCCAGCCGAACCCACACCCCACCTGTGCTTTCCCCACTCTCGCCTCCCCCACCTCCCCACAACATCACACCACACTACACTACACCATACAACATTACACATCACATCACATCACAACACATCACCCACACACCCATCCCCACATCTCCACACCCACACATACATACACACACACGTCCAGACCACCAGCCCTCTTTCACACGCACATACATACTCTCTTATACGCACACGCACCTTTGTGTTGGGGGCACCTTCATTTTGGAAGTCACTTGACCCTGTTATCTCCCCTGCTGTCCCTCTAACGTCTGACCGCTGCCCGAAGTCAGGACGCCATGATAGACCGTTAGCTCCTACACGCATTTTTTTCTCTCCTTGTTTTTTCTGTGTATCTTTCTGTTGAAGAGCGTAGGCTCGAAACGTAAAAGACTTGTTTTATTTCTATTCCTGAGCGCTATACTAATACATTTGTTTGTTTGTACTCCACCTGCCTTCGTCTTTTGTTTATTTTCGTAAACTTTCCCTTTATATATATATATAGGCGCAGGAGTGGCTGTGTGGTAAGTAGCTTGCTAACCAACCACATGGTTCCGGGTTCAGTCCCACTGCGTGGCATCTTGGGCAAGTGTCTTCTGCTATAGCCCCGGGCCGACCAATGCCTTGTGAGTGGATTTGGTAGACGGAAACTGAAAGAAGCCTGTCGTATATATGTATATATATATATGTATGTGTGTGTGTGTTTCTGTGTCTGTGTTTGTCCCCCTAGCATTGCCTGACAACTGATGCTGGTGTGTTTACGTCCCCGTCACTTAGCAGTTCAGCAAAAGAGACCGATAGAATAAGTACTGGGCTTACATAGAATAAGTTCCGGGGTCGATTTGCTCAACTAAAGGTGGTGCTCCAGCATGGCCGCAGTCAAATGACTGTAAAAGAGTAAAGTAAAAGAGTAAAGAGTAAAGAGTATATCTATAGATTGCATTTCAAGGGGGCCATTCCGTCAATGAAAACCCAGACAGTGCTTGAAATTCTTATTTCTTTTGTTACCAATTTATTCATTAACAATCTAAAAAATGAGCGAAAGCTGGTATAATGACTCACTGAAAATATATGTTTCAACAGATGGTTCCATAATCAGGATCTTGCTGAATGAATACAATATAGGTAGATGCATAGACAGACAGACAAACAGCTAGACAGACAGACAGCTAGACAGACAGACAGTGTATGCATGCATGTTTATTTGAAAATGCAAATGTTGTGTGTGTATGTGAGTGTGTGTGAGTGTGTGTGTGTGTGTGTGCATGGTTGTATTAATGAATGAATGGATGGATGAAACAAAGTAAAGTGGCAGAATGGGATTTTCAAATAAAAATACTTCATTGTACTTCGTGAAATTTGGTTTCATCGTCATCACATACCTTTGAAATCAACAGGGTGAATTTAGTCATTCTTCTTACCAATATGAATAAATACCAGTTAAAGGACTGGGTTTAATCGGCCACAGTTCTATGACTGACAGTGGCAAACAAACAAAAGAAGATCTCTTTTACCCTCTATATCTATCTATTTATCTATCTCTCTATCTATCTCTCTATCTCTCTATCTATCTATCTATCTATATATCTATCTCAATCTATCTCTCTATCTCTCTATCTATCTATCTATCTATATATATATATCTGTTTCTCTGTCTATCTATCTACAAACACACACACACACGACTGTAGTTAATAAATTTTTTTGCAGCCACATGATTTTGGGTTCAGTCCCATTCAGTACCATTTTAGGCAAGCAATTTCTACTAAAGCCCCGGGCTGATCAAAGCTTCATCAATGGATTTGGTCAACAGAAACTGAAAATACCTCATTGCAGCGAGTACTAAGGTGGCGAGCTGGCAGAAACGTTAGCACTCTGGGCGAAATGCTTAGCAGTATTTCGTACTAGCTACGGCGGTACATATTCTAAAATTGGAACGATACAGAGAAGATTAGCATGGCCCCTGTGCAAGGATGACATGCAAATTCGTGAAGCGTTCCATATATAAAAAAAATAAGGTGGCGAGCTGGCAGAAACGTTAGCCCGCTGGGCGAAATGCGTAGCCGTATTTCGTCTGTCTCTACGTTCTGAGTTCAAATTCCGCTGAGGTCGACTTTGCCTTTCATCCTTTCGGGGTCGATTAAATAAGTACCAGTTACGCACTGGGGTTGATATAATCGCCTTAATCCGTTTGTCTCCTCTGTGTGTAGCCCCTTGTGGGCAGTAAAGAAATAAGAAACTGAAAATACCTCATTGCATATATGCTTACTTGCTTACGACAGCCCATTAAAGGTGATGATAGTGTCAGTTCAAGACATCCAAGTCTATATGTATGTGTCTCCCTATCTTGACATCATATGCTGATTGCAAGGAAATGCCACCATCAGATAAGTACTGTTGCTCGTTTGCAATCTTTTTTGAAAATATGGCCATGGCTGTGTGGTAAGGTGCTTGCTCCTCAACCATATGGTTCAGGGTTCTGTACCACTGTGTGGCACCTTGGGCAAGTGTCTTCTGCTAGAGCCCTGGGATGACCAAAGCCTTGTGAGTGGATTTGGTAGGCAGAAATTGAAAGAATCCTGTCGTGTATACATACATACAAGCATAATTACATACATACATACATACATACATACATACATACATATTATGGCTGCCCCCTCGTTATCGAGTATGGCCATTGCACGAAGCTTAACTGTTACTGGTGCTGTGATCGAATGTGACTTTTTAGCCCAGCTAAAGATCTACAATGTCTTGTACAGATTTGGCAGCTAAAACCTTTACTGGTAATAGCCGGCTGTAGTTGTAACTGGGCTTCATGTACCTGTGCATGTCGTTTAAATCCTCCTGCCGAATTACACTCTCTTCCACATGCCTGACAGATATGATTAGTATGGTGTGTTACACCACCACCAGTGGCCAGGTTGTCACTCATCTGTCTCGTTTTATGACTACGAAGATGACTCATGAGTCCAGCTTTACTGAGGCAGGGTCTTGCACAGACATTGCATGTCAGAATCAAAGGAAGACCCTTCCCTTCTGGAAGTGTAACAGCGATGCCCTTCCTGACATCCCTCCTTACTTTCTCATGTGCAACTCGAGATTTCTCAAACGCGGCTGTCCCCTCATGCACAATCCTTCTCCACCTGCTACGATCAATAGCTATGCCTTCCCATGTGTCAGGAGAGATGCAAGCAGCTCTTAAGGAAGCCTTCAGCAAGTCATTATACCTCTTCTTTGATTTATGTGGAGGTCATTCTCCTTTAGCTAACTCTCCATAAAAGAGTTGTTTTGGCATCCTTGAATCCTTCATTCTGACCAGATGACCACTCCATCTGAGCCTTTGCTTTAACACAAGAGCTTCTATACTTACACACCAAGAGCCTTCGAGTATTTCAAGATCACTGATGCGGTCCTTCCACTTAATGCTATCGATCCATCTGAGGCACATCTGATGGAAACGTTCCAGATGTTTAAGGTGGTATCGATATGTGACCCACGTCTCGCAAACATATAGAAGAGAAGAGAGCACACATGCCTTGTACACCTTTATCTTTGTCTTTCTGTATATGTCTCGCCGACTCCAGAGGCGCTTTTCTAGCCTTCCAAAAGCAACACTTGCTTTCCTAATTCTATATGGAACTTCATCATCCACATTGCCATATCTATTAATAGTTAGAGGGAAGAAATCGGAGCCCATTTCAATACAAAATGGAGTGAAACAGGTGGATATTCTGGCACCGACCCTATTTTCCAAATATTTCACAATGGTGTTCTGTATTGCATTCAGAAACTGCAGATATGGTGTTAACGTCCATTAACGAACCTCTGGCAGCATATTTAATATCAGGCGCCTTGCTGCAAAAACAAAGATATTTACCTCTGTCATAAGAGACCTTTTGTATGCTGATGATTGTGAGCTTGTAGCACACAGAGATTGATATGCAACACATTTTGAATGCATTCTCTGATGCTTGCACTGCCTTAGAATTGACAGTCAATCTCAAGAAAACTGTCGTCATGCATCAACCTGCCCCTGGTAAGCAGTATAGTGTACCAAATATTATGTGTTGGATTCCATAGGTTTTACAGAATTTCATTCAATTGATTTTGCTGTAATTGTCTCCCTCACTAGCCTGTTTAGGGAGACAATTGTTCATGTCTGTCTGTCTGTATGTGTGTGTGTGTGTGTGTGTGTATATATATATATATATATAGATAGATGTGTGTGTGTGTGTATGGCTTCAGTTCCACTATGCAGCACTTTGGACAAGTGTCTTCTACTAGTCTTGTGAGTGAATTTGGTGTATAGAAGTTCTGTCATGTGTATACATGTGTGAAAGTGCTTGTGCCTCCTTTGCTCTGTGTGTGTGTACATATGTATGTATGTATGTATGTATGTATGTATGTATGTATGTATGTATGTATGTAAGTGCATCTTAAAAACCTCCTAGAGTTGGTTTTTTTTGTTTACTAACTGCATGAATAATCTTAGTTAATCAGTTTTATTTTTTTGTTACTGTTTTCAACTCTTTATATTAAATAAGTAAATGTTCTACTGTATTTGAAATTAATATGTGAAACCAATTCTCTCTTGAACTATTTTCCTTACCCGTATTGTTGATGGTTATATTTACTGATGCAGTTTAAAGTTTATGCTAAGATTATTAGACTTTGAGAGTAAAATCATCACATGTTATAAAGTAGACACATGCTAAAGTAAAGATTATAAAATATTTGTATGTGTGTTATCGTTTTGCAATTCAAAGTGTCCTTTATAATAGTTCTTACTCTGTTAAAAACTTCTGTGAGAGAACCATACACTTACTAAGTCAACACTAAGTGCACACACTTCAGTCCATTATTGCTCAGGTAGTGCTATCATGATATGTCACTGGTCCGTGTTTCTACAGTTGAAAAAAAGGAATGAAGGATGTTCACACATACACAAATATGCACACACATTCACACACCGACACAGACATATATATTCGTGCATGCCTCAAAAATCGGTTTCTTTTTTATTTTATTTTTTAAACATTATTAATTGACATTGACACAATAAAACAATGTCAGTTTAGCAAGATAAAAGCTAATGACAAGAGTTTACACTGCCGTATGTGACACTTGATGGACTACTTCATGCGTTCACATGAGAATTTGATATTAAATTAAAGAAAGGCAAAACACTTACAGACAGTGAAACAAGTTCAAGGTTTCCTTCTCTTAGTGATAATCACACCCTTCCCATTTTCCTATTTATAATGTTAATTAACAGTTTCATTATGTCAATGAAATTTATTGGTCATGAAGAGGGAATGGCAAAAATAAAATAAAAACACTTGACTGTTAATATTTAAGTGTAAACAAAAAGAAAAGTTCAATCTTATTGGAAAATGTTATCATTCAGATTTGATTCATATGTGATATTTTTATTGATCTTTGGAACATTTGATAATTACTTCCTACTTGTAGCTGGTATAGTTATATTCAAACAATACAGTAGTCTTATTTCACATGGCATCGTTTAATTAACCCTTTTGTAACTGTATTTAGTTTGAGATGCTTTGTTTCTTTCAATTAATTTTAAATATAACAAAGAATTTAGTAAAATAGCTAAGTTATCATTAGCTAACTGTTAGGAACATAAATTACGAATAAGGTTTGGTAGAAGATTTTAATTCAAAACTTATGAAAGCAAGACATTTGTACTTCAGAGCCAGAGCCGGTTTCAGCTGGGTTGGTATCAAAAGGGCTAATGCCAATGTGTACCTGTGTGCCTGCATGTGCACCTGGTTATATTTCATTATAATCTGATGGATATATAAAATTAAATGCAGGTTAATTTTATATATCTCTAAAGTTAGCTATAGAAGTGGAAAATAGAAAACAAATCAAGTCAGGAAATTACCAGATGAAAAAAAAAAAATCATTGGCTCCAAATAAAGGCACTGATATCATTTCATAGTTTCTACATATGAACCAATGATGTTCTAAAGCCTAATATTTACTATGGTCCAGTAAGATACTCCATGTCACTATAATTTGTTTTTGTGCACTGATATACTGGTATATCATCAACATCATCAATATGTAGTGGATGCTTAGTGAAATTCTCTCTCTTTCTCATATATAACATAAACACGGATGTAGCAGATAACAGCTAACCTTTGGCCGCTTGGGCCCTGTTGTGTACACTACTCTGATTGGTTGGATTTGGTGCAGTTTGTATCTTGCTCTATCCCGTGCCAATGTGCAACCCAACCAATCGCAGCCTTCTGATAAGGTCCTGTGACAGTTTTTCTATATCTCCATTTGAGCCTATAATTTGCTATAAAGCACAGTGATTCATCGAGTCGAGCGTCTTTGGTTTTAGACCACTGACCACAGAGCGACACAGCCAGTTCCAGCGACTACACCAGCAACAACTTGGTGAATCAACTCATTTGTCCAGCATTATTCAGGACCTCCATCTCCATCTGATGGATACATAAAATTAAATGCAGGTTAATTTTATATATCTCTAAAGTTAGCTATAGAAGTGGAAAATAGAAAACAAATCAAGCCAGGAAATTACCAGATGAAAAAAAAAATCATTGGCTCTAAATAAAGGCACTGATATCATTTCATAGTTTCTACATATGAACCAATGATGTTCTAAAGCCTAAAATTTACTATGATCCAGTAAGATACTCCATGTCACTATAATTTGTTTTTGTGCACTGATATACTGGTATATCATCATCAACACTTAACATCCATTTTCCATTGCTGGCATAGGCTGGACAGTTTGACAGAATTCAACGAGTCACAGAGCTCTATCATGCCCCAGTGTCAGCTTTAGTATAATTTCTATAGTTGGATGTCCTTCCTGATGCTAACCACATTTCCCTATCTCCATCATTTATTACAACCCACCACCATACATCTATATCATTACAATGTCTATGATCTACAATAGCTTTCAAAAATAGTGGCATAGCATTACAATTTATTACATTAGTCTTCATTCCTCACACTTACCACGACCCATTGGGTAATAAGAGCTCTACCTAGTACAAATGCAAGTCCTGTCATGAGCCTGCTCCCAAGCCATACCAAGCCCTTATCTGCTAGGTCTTCCTCTACAGTACTCGACCAGACTTTAACAAAACTATTTCACTTCCTATGCCCTCTTTCTGGCCTCCACTTGAGAAAGACACTTAATGCTCTCCTCATAGGTCTCGTCATGGCCAAGTATTTTCCATTGTCTCACAATGATAGTATCCTATAATTGACTCAGTCCAGTCCTTCTACATAAGTGATGTAGAAATGCTTAGAATTCCTTTCATAATCCACTGTAATCCACAGCATTATCACCATATCATCATAACCTATAATGATTTATCATAATTCACTGATATACTCTCATGCAACTATACCTTTAATCTGCTATAGCCAATTGGTACATTTTTATGACATTATGGTGTCTATAATATGATAGGTGCTTACGTGGCTGTGTGGTTAAGAAACTTGCTTTCCACTTCCAACTGCATGGCATCATGGACAGGTGTCTTCTACAAGAGCCCTGGGCTGATCAAAGCCTTGTAAGTGGATTTGGTTGACAGAAACCAAAAGAAGCTCATTGTAAGTATGTATGTATACTCTTTTACTTGTTTCAGTCATTTGACTGCGGCCATGCTGGAGCACCGCCTTTAATCGAGCAACTCGACCCCGGGACTTATTCTTTTGTAAGCCCAGTACTTATTTTATCGGTCTCTTTTGCCGAACCGCTAAGTAACAGGGACATAAACACACCAGCATCGGTTGTCAAGCAATGTTAGGGGGACAAACACAGACACACAAACACACACACGCATATATATATACATATATACGATGGGCTTCTTTCAGTTTCCGTCTACCAAATCCACTCACAAGGCTTTGGTCAACCCGAGGCTATAGTAGAAGACACTTGCCCAAGGTGCCATGCAGTGGGACTGAACCCGGAACCATGTGGTTGGTAAACAAGCTACTTACCACACAGCCACTCATATCATCATCATCATCATCATCATTTAGCGTCCATTTTCCATGCTAGCATGGGTTGGATGGTTCAACTGGGGTCTGTGAAGCCAGAAGGCTTCATCAGGCCCAGTCAGATCTGGCAGTGTTTCTACGGCTGGATGCCCTTCCTAACGCCAACCTATCCGTGAGTGTAGTGGGTGCTTTTTACGTGCCACCTGCACAGGTTCCAGACAGAGCTGGCAAACGGCCACGAACGGATGGTGCTTTTACGTGCCACCGGCACGGGGGCCAGGCGAGGCTGGCATCGGACACGGACGGATGGTGCTTTTACGTGCCACCGGCACAAGGGCCAGGCGAGGCTGGCAACAGACACGAGTGGATGGTGCTTTTACGTTCCACCGGCATGGGGGCTAGGCGAGGCTGGCAGCAGACACGAACGGATGGTGCTTTTATGTGCCACCGGCACGGAGGCCAGACGGGGCAGCTCCGACAACGACCACGATCGGATGGTTCGCTTAACCACAGCTGCAATTTCCACTGATGTTGATCGACCTCAATTTTGGTTCTGCTTTCTGATATCTGATTTGATTTGGTTTGATTTTGACTGTTCTCACTGGTCTTGCCGGGTCTTCTCACGCACAGCATACTTCCATAGGTCTCGGTCTCTAGTCATTTCCTTGGTGAGACCTAAAGTTCGAAGGTCGTGCTTCACCACCTCGTCCCAGGTTTTCCTGGGTCTACCTCTTCCACAGGTTCCCTCAACTGCTAGGGTATGGCACTTTTGCACACAACTATCTTCACCCATTCTTGTCACATGCCCGTACCAGCGCAGACGTCACTCTTGCACACCACAACTGATGCTTCTTAGGTCCAACTTTTCTCTCAAGGTACTTACACTCTGTCGATTATGAACACTGACATTACACATCCATCGGAGCATACTGGCTTCATTTCTTGCGAGCTTACGCATATCCTCAGCAGTCACAGCCCATGTTTCACTACCATGTAGCATGGCTGTACGTACACATGCATCATACAGCCTGCCTTTTACTCTGAGCAAGAGGCCTTTTGTCAACAGCAGGGGTAAGAGCTCTCTAAACTTTGCCCAGGCTATTCTTACTCTAGTAGTTACACTTTCAGCACCCCCATCCCCGCTACTGACTTGGTCACCTAGGTAGCGGAAGCTATCAACTACTTCTAGTTTTTCTCCCTGGAACGTGGTAGAAGTTGGTCTCTGCACATTTTCAGTGTTTATTGCTCCTGAGCATCTGCCACAGACAAAAACTATTTTTCTAGTTAGCCTTCCTTTGACATTGCTACACCTCTTATGTGTCCATAGCTTACACTTGGTACACCTTATAGAGTTTCTACCTACACCTTTTCTTTTTTTTTCTACCTACACCTTTTTTATACATATATATATATATATATATATATATATATATAACGGGAAGGTTTACAAAAATAAACAAAAGACGAAGGCAAGTGGAGTACAAACAAACAAATGTATTAGTATAGTGCTCGGGAATAGAAAAAGTCTTTTACGTTTCGAGCCTACGCTCTTCGACAGAAAGATAAACAAAAAAAAACAAGGAGAGAAAAAAAAGCGTGTAGTGGCTAACGATCTATCATGGCGTCCTGATTTCAGGCAGCGGTCAGACGCTAGACGGACAGCAGGGGAGATAACAGGGTCGAGTGACTTCCAAAACGAAGGTGCCGCCAACACAAAGGCGCGTGTGTGTATAAGAGAGTATGTATGTGCGTGTGAAAGAGGGCTGGTGGTCTGGACTTGTGTGTGTGTATGTATGTGTGGGTGTGGAGATGTGGGGATGGGTGTGTGCCGTGGGTGTGTGGGTGGTGTGTTGTGATGTGATGTGTAATGTTGTATGGTGTAGTGTAGTGTGCTGTGATGTTGTGGGGAGGTGGGGAGGCGAGATTGGGGAAAGCCCAGGTGGGGTGTGGGTTCGGCTGGGGGTTGGGGTAGAGTGGGGGTTGTGGGGAGAGTGAGAGGGGGAAATAAGAGAGGGGGTCGGTTCTCTGGTACTGTTCACTGACGTCATATAATTCCAAACCAATCAAAACCAAACTTCAACGAATATAAGGAAAAGACCCATAACTGTATCCTGTTAGGAAACCAACCAAGCAGGACGACAAGCTAGACGAAGGAAGAAAAACGTCATCAATTTTTTAACGAATCAAAATCAGAACTGACCCATAACTGTATCTTGTAAGGAAACCAACCAAGCAGAACGACAAGCTTGACCACAGAGGTAAAACGTCATCAATTTTTTAACGAATCAAAATCAGATCCGCTCGCAGAGAAAAAATCTTTTTATAAATTCATCATTCCCTAAGACATACCACTGCCAGTGGGAGTGACTGTTTAAGGATCTGAGAAATTGTAATTCCCCCACCTCCACTATTTTAATTCTCTCACTGTGGCCGTAGCAGTAGGAGGCTGTTGATCGTAGCAGCAATGGTAGTGACCACGGTGGTTGTAGTAGTAGTGCTAGTGGGAGCAGTCGTAGTGGTTGTGGTAGAATTTCATTTTTCTTTTTCGGAAGACCAATGTTTTGTTTTAATATTCCTGGCCTAGGGTGTTCAAACTTGGTCTAAATTTTTTGATGAAATAAAGTTCTTTATTTTGGCGTTGTGTGAAGGTTACGCTGTCACTGAATTTGTAAAGTGGGTAAGTTGTAAATTTCGGATTTTCATTTGCAGCACATCTATCTATGTGTCCGCTGACCGGTATTTTCCGGTATTCAGGGTTTCTAATTTGTGATTTATGCACCGCCATCCTGTTACGTAAGCTATTTTTTGTATGGCCTATATATTGCCTATTGCAGCCTGTGCATGTTAAGACGTAAATTAAGTTTTCTGATGCACAGGTGAAGTTTGTTCTAATGGTGAACTGATGGCCTTGTTCTAGTATAAATTCTGAACCTTCTACCAAGATGACACAGATTCAGCAGTTGGGCCTTCCACATTTTCTAACTGCTGGTTTTGTGGTTGATGTTGAGTGCAGTTTAGCTTGGGTTAAAATCCTTTTCAAGGATTTTGGTTGCCGTTTACTTTTAATGATGGTGTGTGTTTCGAGGATCCGGTTCATCTTTGGGTCTCCCTTTAGTAGGGCTGTGCTTTGTAGTATGGTGCTGAAGGCCTCATTATTAAGTGGGTTGTGTGTAGAGATGTAGGGAAGGGTTTTTAATTGTTCTTTCTTTTTTGGTTTTGTTTGTCTCAGGTCTTCCATACTTAATTTAAGTGCCCGTTGGATTGCACTGTCTATTAGGGGCTGTGGATAGTTTCTATTTATGAGTGTGGTTCTAAGTTCCTGGAGACGTGTGTGTCAGGTGTTTGTGTCTGATATTATGGTGCAAATCCTTCTAGCTAGACAAAAAGGGACATTTATTCTAGTGTATATATATGTATTATTTTTGTATTCTTATTCGTGTAACATAATCCGTTTTTCTGTCCTTGTTTTGTATACATTCGGAGCTTTTTTCCAAGGAATCTAATGCCCTTAGCTTAGTTTTTCCTTGGGGCTGGCCAGATCGGAGCAATCTCAAGGTTAATCAGCTGAAATTGCGAGGATGATCCGGTTCTTGACTGAAGATTGAAGGCTTCGAATGTCCCGTTTTTTGTACTGTCTTCTGTTTTGCGTTCTTGTCCTAGTTTGTATTTATATATATATATATATATATATAGCGGCGTACGTACCCTCTCTCTTATATGTAAGTATGATTCTACAACACTTGGTACGACTCTACAACACTGTCTCTTCCCCTTCTCCTACATTTCTTTGCTCTTCACTTTGTCCCTGTGTTTTTTTCTCGCTCTCTCTCTCTCTTCTCCTTCTCCTTAATTCCTCTGTCCCTCTTTTCCTCTCGCTTCTCTTCACACGTGACTGACTACTGGCCTTTTGGGTCTGGCAGCGGTCTGGCAGTGGTAACATCAACATTTTTTTTCTCTGCCCCAAGGCACATTCCTAACACGCCAGCTGAGTTTAATTCGTCTAAGTCAAAAGACGCCTGTTTGTGACGTCCTGTTATTGTTATTATTATTATTATTATTGTTTTCACATATTATTTTTGTATTCATATTCGTGTAACATTGTCCATTTTTCTATCCTTGTTTTGTATACATTCGGAGCTTTTTTCCAAGGAATCTAAATGCCCTTAGCTTAGTTTTTCCTTGGGGCTGGCCAGATTGGAGCAATCTCAAGGTTAATCAGCCGAAATTGCGAGGATGATCCGGTTCTTGACTGAAGATTGAAAGCTTCGAATGTCCCGTCCGTGTTTTTTGTATCGTCTTCTAAATGTTTTGTGTTCTTGTCTCAGTTTGTATATTTATATATACCAACCACATGGTTCCGGGTTCAGTCCCACTGCATGGCATCTTGGGCAAGTGTCTTCTGCTATAGCCTCGGGCCAACCAATGCCTTGTGAGTGGATTTGGTAGACGGAAACTGAAAGAAGCCCGTCGTATATATGTATGTATATATATATGTGTGTATGTTTGTGTGTCTGTGTTTGTCCCCCTAGCATTGCTTGACAACCGATGCTGGTGTGTTTACGTCCCCGTCACTTAGCGGTTCGGCAAAACAGACCGATAGAATAAGTACTGGGCTTACAAAGAATAAGTCCTGGGGTCGATTTGCTCGACTAAAGGCGGTGCTCTAGCATGACCGCAGTCAAATGACTGAAACAAGTAAAAGAGTAAAGAGTAAGAGTATATATATAATACAAGCAAATTTGTTCATTTCCAGTCTTCTATGAAAAACATGTCTGGCCATGGGGAAAAGTTACCTTGCATGGAAACAGGTGAGAGTTGGGTATGAAGAAGCACACCTGGTCAAAGAAAACCTGCCTCAATAGACTGCATCCAAGTGATACAAGCAAGGAAATGTGAACATTGAAATGATGGTGATGATGATGATGATCCTACTGTAGTCTATGTCACTATGTGGAAGCACTCCGTCGGTTACGACGACGAGGGCTCCGGTTGATCCGAATCAACGGAACAGCTTGCTCGTGAAATTAACGTGTAAGTGGCTGAGCACTCCACAGACACGTGTACCCTTAACGCAGTTCTCGGGGATATTCAGCGTGACACAGAGAGTGACAAGGCCGGCCCTTTGAAATACAGGTACAACAGAAACAGGAAGTAAGAGTGAGAGAAAGTTGTGGTGAAAGAGTACAGCAGGGATCACCACCATCCCCTGCCGGAGCCTCGTGGAGCTTTTAGGTGTTTTCGCTGAATAAACACTCACAACGCCCGGTCTGGGAATCGAAACCGCGACCCTATGACCACGAGTCTGCTGCCCTAACCATTGGGCCATTGCGCCTCCACCGCTCTATGTCACTATAATAGACCTATGAAAGTTGAGTCTCTATATTGAGATTGATTATCAACTTCCTTGCAGAAAATGCATTCTTCAATATCTATAAATGCTTTATTCACAAAGGAATCCCTTTGCTACATTTCAGCTGGTATCCTGCTGATGTTCTTTCTTACTTTAATCAAGTTCAGAAGTATATTTCCAATATCATTGGTTCTGTTTTGACAGCTAAACTTTAACCATTCTCACGCCACCTGGACATTGATTCCTTATCCCTATTCCATAAATAATTCCATTGAACTTTCTCCTCTTAAAATTACTAGTCATGTAGCTCATCTTTCTCCAATTTATCCTTTTCACTGTTGTTATCCTTCCCTATAAGAAATGTTTTGATTCCAGCCATTTCTGTCCTTGAACAGCTGTCTTACAGATCCCTTTTTTTTTCTTGTTTCCATAGATAAATACAATCTTAACTCTTTTAATTCTTGCATTAATTATTTTATAATTCTTCGGGCAGATTCTCATTAGATTTTTTTCTTTCCTTTTCTCTGGTACTCCCATCATACTAAGTGGTTAGTTGAAGAATGTGGAGGCGCAATGGCCCAGTGGTTAGGGCAGCGGACTCGTGGTCATAGGATCGCGGTTTCAATTCCCAGACCGGGCGTTGTGAGTGTTTATTGAGCGAAAACACCTAAAGCTCCATGATGCTCCGGCAGGGGATGGTGGTGATCCCTGCTGTACTCTTTCACCACAACTTTCTCTCACTCTTACTTCCTGTTTCTGTTGTACCTGTATTTCAAAGGGCCGGCCTTGTCACTCTCTGTGTCGCGCTGAATATCCCCGAGAACTACGTTAAGGGTACACGTGTCTGTGGAGTGCTCAGCCACTTACACGTTAATTTCACGAGCAGGCTGTTCCGTTGATCGGATCAACCGGAACCCTTGTCGTCGTAACCGACGGAGTGCTTCCCTAAGTTGAAGAATGTTTTATTGTTAGTTGCTTGCCACCTTGTTTGGAGTGGCTTCCAAAAAAAAAAAATAGTCTACTCACACTCACTAGAACCCAGAGGTTCTCAAACTGACCCACCCTTACCCCATAAAAAAAATAATAATTAGGGATTTGTTTTGCCCATATAATTCTTCTCTCATTGCCATGGTGCTGGTTAAGTTTAAAAGTTTAAAACCATCTTGATTTTATTAAATATGGTATTTTCATTCACCCATTTTCAGTCTTCATAGATCCACCCTCAGGAAGTGAGAGATTTTGACTCCCCCAATGAGAAACTGTTATAACCTACGAAATCTATAGTGGACTGATAGACAATAAGCTTTAAGTTAGCCATAGATTTCCCTATAAGCTCTATTGTTTACGAAAATTCACTGATAAACAGCCGTCCTTATAATTGACAAGATTAATTACCACTTCACTACGGAGTTTACAATCTTACTATGTCATAGGCGTAGGAGTGGCTGTGTGGTAAGTAGCTTGTCTACCAACCACATGGTTCCGGGTTCAGTCCCACTGCGTGGCATCTTGGGCAAGTGTCTTCTGCTATAGCCCCGGGCCGACCAATGCCTTGTGAGTGGATTTGGTAGACAGAAACTGAAAGAAGCCTGTATATATATATGTATGTGTGTGTGTGTGTTTGTGTGTCTGTGTTTGTCCCCCTAGCATTGCTTGACAACCGATGCTGGTGTATTTACGTCCCCGTCACTTAGCGGTTCGGCAAAAGAGACCGATAGAATAAGTACTGGGCTTACAAAGAATAAGTCCCGGGGTCGATTTGCTCGACTAAAGGCGGTGCTCCAGCATGGCCGCAGTCAAATGACTGAAACAAGTAAAAGAGAGAAAGAGTCACTAAATATAAAATGATCTACTATAATCCACTGTAATACTTCTACCAAAACTATGATCTTGTATAGCCCACTTCTTATATATTATGTAAGTTACATATAATTAGTGATCAAAAATAACATTTCTGTCCGATGGGACGTTCGCCTTTTTTCTGAATCTGCAACTGTGCGTGTGTGAGTGTCCTATTTTTGATTAGTTACATAATCAAACGTAACAGATCTGTTGATATATTTAAAGTTGGTGACGCCTTTTAATAACATCAAAACTGTTTTCATTGCTTCGGTTGTTGAAGCCTTTAACAGTTTAATCATCACAACCCAAGCAGTACTTAGTTGTTGACTGTTGTTGTCTCAGGAATAAAAAACTCAAACTTATGCTATGCTAACGATGCTGATGTTGACACTTAAGAAGTGGATGACAATGTCACGTATGACAGTGATGATGGTGGTGGCGGTGGGGGTGATATAGGAGGAGGAGGAAGGGATGGTGGTGACGGTGAATAACGAAGAGGAGGTTAACAAAAGCAGCAACAATAATACTTCTGTTGTAGCTGATGATGACGATGATGATGATGATGGTGATTACAACAGTTATTGTTGCTCAGTGCTGTCAACTTCTTTCAGCAACTATATTAACCTAACAAGTGATCCATAATTAATTATAGTACTGCTGTACTTCCCACTCGGCCCGACAACTTAACATCCTATCTCTCAGTGAGTAGAGCATACACGGAAAGAACGGACACACGGACACACACACACACATGTAAATAGTGTGCATTGGGTGTTGGAGTCATCTCCTCTTCTCTGTCCTAATCTCTACTTGTTTATGGTATGACTGCCCTGTAAACTGGACGAGCCTTTGTCTTTAAGGGCCAGAAATATAATCCACCCATGTTTACTTATCCGATACTTTTTTTCTGCCTTCGCCGCTGCACCACCCTACACGACTCAAGTGGGTAACTTGCCAAACATTTTTTCTACATGCTACAGATATACCTGTCTGCTTGCCTACCTGGCTACCTGCACACACTGCTCTCTCTCTCTTTTTCTCTCTCTCCACACGCACACACATATCTCACAGAACTGAAAAGAACACACCCACATTTCACCTTGTTACTTTACGGCTCTACCAATATAGAAATTTGTTTCTTCACAATAGGTTTTGGTATTGGGATAATTACAACTATGCCTGGTTGTTTACTGCAGTTTCAGGACACGCGGTAGTAGCTGCTATTTAGCTACAGGCCAACCCTAATCGAACAAGCTAATGATCTACCATGTTCCAGACGTGACCATCCTCTTTTTTTTTCTTTACATAGGTTCACATTCTCCTCTCTGTATGTGTGTATGTGTGTAAATTTAGCTTCTATTTCTAGCAGGTCGAATGACTTCTTAGAGACCTGCCTCTTTTGCTTGGGTTGTGTCGGTTCACTCTCTGTGGTATGTGTGTGATTTCAGTTACGTGCAACAGTTTGCAGTCTGTTGTTTGTACTTGGGATTTGGTTTACATGTGCTTTATGTTGTTTACAAAACTATTGCGTTGTTTTGCTTCGTACAACTGTTAACAGGGGGGCGGTTGTTTCTTACTTCCATAAATAACAATTAGAGATAAAAACAACGCACAGGATGGAACAACGTCGAAGGAACTATGAATAGAAATGTATAAAACAATGAATTTAATAGTCTTTTGGAACAAACGTGCATAAATGGGGAAGCTAATGGCATAAGTTCAGATTGGAGCTCCTCGACTTTGTTTCCTCATGCCTTTTTGCAAAATACATCATTCAATGAAATTTTGCTGGCACATTTTCAGCAATTTTACTTTTTTTTTTGTCTTTAAAACATTATCATTATGTAATTTACTCTCTCAAACTGTATTGCTACAAAACGTCATTTAAAAATATTCAGAGAGCCATGCCTAAACTATGTTGACTGGGTGGAGCACCAATCTGCAGTTATGCCAAACGGATAGGAAATAAAAATTCAGTGTGTTGCATCAATTCTAAATAAAGATTTTCTCAAAGTATTTCTCCGAAAGCTAAGGTACTTTAATTTTCTTTTGAAGTAAACTTACTAGTCCACATCTATGAAAGAAATTTGACAGGCAAACTTCCAGGTTACTCGCACAAACACATTATTAACTTGTTATCTATTTACTTTATATATATATATATATATAATATATATATAACTTTTCGGACCTTTGTAATTTCATTCCCTTCCTATTAATTCCAGTCAATACATTTCTCAAGTTTGTTGCATCTCACCTCTCTGAACCCATTCAAAAGCCTTTTCCACAAACTCTACCCTACTGGACTTCTATTCCAACGGTACCAGCGACTATCTTTGCCTCTATGTTCTCTCTAACCTCCAATAATTCACGTTAATCATTAACTATACTCACCTCAGTCAGCCCTGGCTGATAGAAAATATACACGTGTGTCATTACACTTGTATTGAAAGGTCAGTTAGTGAATTTAATATAGTAAACATCTATCAATAGATGAACCATAGGATAAAAGTATATCCTCCCCATCAGACACGGATTATCATAAACAATATTTAACGCTGGTTAAACTATAACAAAATAACCCCAAGTCATGTCACTGAAAATACTAATCTATAAAAACAGGATGATTTGCAAAATATTAAAAAAAAAAACATGAGTACGTTGCAAAATAACATTTTCTGGGGCAGAAAATGGAAAACGTTCAGTATTGGTAGTTAGTGGTCATATAAACATATAAACAACATATTACGCATTGAATCTAAAGTTTGAAAATTCTTAGCAGATTTTGTTAATTCTTGTACAAATCACGAACATTCTCATGGCACGTATGACGTTAGTTTCTAGTACTGAGAAGATCAAATAATCTGCATGATCTAATACATTTTATAAGTTTTCACGAAAGCCTGAAAGCTATTCCTCACAACTGGTTAAAGTAAGGCAGTTTAGGTATTCAGTAGTATTCTACTTAAAAGCAAACAAATTCATTCCATCTTGTTTGTTTCTATAAAGCCTCATGTCATCATCGCTCTGACAGACAATGGAAATTATGCAGTTTAGTATTAAATGCTTACTGCTGGATAGCCTCAAGTTAGTAAACACGATTAAAGATGTTCTTGTGTGACTATCTCATCATTTTACATATAAAGGACACACTGCACTATATTACCCCACCCTATTAATATCATTTAAAATGATAAAGATATAGTTTGAAGGAGACTTGGCTGTTATTTTTAGCTGCTCGAATAACTGCGTAGCGGTTCACGCACCAGCTCGCAGAGATGAAAGCTTTTTTTTTTTTGATCAATGGCAATTAACCATCTCTCACCAGAATAACTTTTGAAAGGCATCTGAAGTATTTTTAAAAAAGAAATTAAACTTTATAAAGTTTAAGGCTTCCTATAGAATAACGACGAAAAGTTCAAGTTAAAATTTTTAAGAAATACATTTGACTCGAATAAGTCTTATTTCATTGAAAGTTCTCATTGCATCTAATTAAAGAAAATTTGAACGAGACGGGTGCGTGTGTGTGTGTAATGTTTACATGGCAATTTAGTTAACAGCCATAAGTTTTATTTCTTCCTAGATACTTCGAGGTAGCCCGCTCGTAATAAAATGAATTGATAAAAGGAAACTTTCGATATTCATATTATTTATTCAACAATCAACGTAATTTCATTTTTTTAGGCTGCAGAAACGTCGCATCGTACATAATAAGTTTTGTAGGCATAACTGGTGAGGATGAGAGTGTAAGTGCACTTCTTGTATTTCTACGATTTGAAAAATTAAGTTTGAAGTTTGCTCAGTAAAAAAATACAGTTTAACTTGTAACCTATTTCGTAGACTTTTTTTAAATAACGCATAACATCCCCCCCCCTCTGAAGTATAAAGTCTTTAGTGTATGTATATATATATAGACAACAGTTACAAAGAATACGGGATATATTAAGGTCAATCAACTTGAATTGCTCGAATAACGGTAGGGGCAAAGGGGTTAGTGCCCAGCAGTAGAAGCAGCAGCCGTTAGTCAATGTCAGGGGGTCAGCAGTAGTGCGACGTCACTGTCTGTACATGTCTTGCCCTCCCCTTCAAACTACAAAGTTTTATTTGCTGCGCAGAATCTCGAACTTCCTCCTTCTCCTTTGCTTTGTTGTACCTTAAAGTGTCTGCAGTCCAAAACAATAGAGGTTTACCCCATGTTCCTTCCCGTCTCTCTAAAATAATTAAAACGTTAACTGGGTTACTATACAGAACCTGCAACGCTTCTAACGCCCTCAACGAGCACCTGCACATTTTCCTTTGTTGTTGTTTGATCTAATTTCGATCATTTTCCTTTGTTTATATATTTGTTTCTGAGCGATTCAAGAGAGGCATACATATTTACCCATCTATTAAATCATTTAAAGAAATTCTTAGTAATTTCTTCCTCCCACCGTTCAATCTGACTTATTTCTAGAACTCCCTTTTTCGAATTTTTAACAGAAGTCTGACTTCCGGTTTGTAAACACACAAAACAATCGGAATTATTTATTTGCAATAAATAAAATATTAGACTACTAAGCTGAGTTCGTTACTATTAAATGTGTTTCACGATCGGTTACGATATGCTATGTGTTCCAGTTCAGATCGTTGTTGGGAACCTGAGGATATTGGGACGGTTCGTTACGTTCTGAGTTCAAATTCCGCCGAGGTCAACTTTGCCTTTCATCCTTTCGGGGTCGATTAAATAAGTACCAGTTACGCACTGGAGTCGATGTAATTGACTTATTTATTCCCTTTGTCTGTCATTGTTTGTCCCCTCTAGGTTTAGTCCCCTGTGGGCAATAAAGAAATATAAATGGAATAGGATTTTATTTTTGTCAACGGCAATTAACCATCTTTAAACCTAAGGGTTTAAGGGGATATTTTTTACCTTTCGTTTATTTCAGTCATTAGATATCGACATTGCTTGGGCATCGCCCTGAAGAATTTCTAGTCGACTGAATCGACCCCAGTACATTTCTTTAAGCTTGGTACTTATTTTATCAAGTCCTTTGCCGGACCGCTAGGTTACGAGGACGTAAACATACCAATACCGGTTGTCAAGCAGTGGTGGGAGACAAAACACACACACACAAACAAACATACATACATACATACATATATATATATATATAATATATATATATATATATATATATATATATATGTATAGATATATGTGAATATGCGGGTGTGTATATGTGTATATATATATATATGTAGATGTACAAGTGAGAGCCTCCCCACTTACCTAAAACTCTATTTTTCTATTTATATATTTTTTTATCTTTTTATTCTTTTATTTATTCTTTTATCTACTTTACCACCGATTCCTTTGACCACTCCCCTAATAATGACAGTTTTGCGCCATGCCTACCCCCAAAAAAGTCCCCCACCACCACCCATTTAAACCTGCCTAAATGTATAAATGCCAAAACAACTCTTGTCTACTAGCTTCCTGATGATTTCTCTTGAATGAAACAGTTCTAGTCCTGTAGAAGCTCCTTCTATAAAATAAATTAATTTACTCTGCTATGTATTGAGTACCTTATTTACTGTGGTTAACCCCGACTCAACCCGGGACCTACATATATATATATATATATATATATATATTTCTGAGTTCAAATTCCGCCGAGGTCGACTTTGCCTTTCATCCTTTCGGGGTCGATTAAATAAGTACCAGTTATGCACTGGGGTCGATGTAATCGACTTAATCCCTTTGTACTTGTTTGTCCCCTCTATGTTTATCCCCTTGTGGGCAATAAAGAAATATATATTATCCGAAATGTATAATATTAAATATCTATGATGGCTGATCTTACCAATCAGTTTTGCATAAAGAATAAAATAACACAATGGTGTGTTAGGTAATAATCTGATTATATAACTTTATGCTCATCAGAGTTAGCCAATATGGAAGGGAATATGGCAACTGTTCTCTGTTATTGGAGATGAATTATATTATACGCGGGGCTTCCTTCAGTTTCCGCCTACCAAATCGACTTACAAGGTTTTTTGGTCGGCTGTAAGCTATAGTAGAAGACACTTGCCCAAAGTACCACTCAGGGTGACTCATCCCAGAACCATGTGGCTGGGATACAATCCATCTTACCACTACCACTCAGGGTGACTCATCCCAGAACCATGTGGCTGGGGAACAATCCATCTTACCACACAGCCTATATCTAAAAATTCTTTTTAAAAACATTTTCATTGGGAATTATTCTGTGAGTTGTTACACACAATGATCAAACTGCGCAGAAAAAGTTGACACACATACATATGGGTACATACTAACGTTTATTTTCAAATTATTATTTTACCGTTTGTTCTCCAGAGTGGCACATAAACATAATAAAGAATGTTTATGTAATAAAAGTTGCGATGTTGCTTTCAAAGGATGATGAATTTCTGAGTTATTCGTTTGAAAATCACTAAATGTATAGGACGGTTAACCATGAGAGAAGTTCAAAATATGGGAGAAGTTATTTATCTGAATACCCATAAAAGTATCACCCTTTAGAGTCTATTGTTCAATAAACTATTAAATAGATTTTTTTTTAAAATGGGTCCTCTATCCATTAAAACACATACACATAGGCGCAGGAGTGGCTGTGTGGTAAGTAGCTTGCTAACCAACCACATGGTTCCAGGTTCAGTCCCACTGTGTGGCATCTTGGGCAAGTGTCTTCTGCTATAGCCCCGGGTCGACCAATGCCTTGTGAGTGGATTTGGTAAACTGAAAGAAGCCTGTCGTATATATGTATATATATATATATATATATATACGTGTGTGTGTGTGTGTTTGTCCCCCTAGCATTGCTTGACAACCGATGCTGGTGTGTTTACGTCGCCGTCACTTAGCGGTTCGGCAAAACAGACCGATAGAATAAGTACTGGGCTTACAAAGAATAAGTCCCGGGGTCGATTTGCTCGACTAAAGGCGGTGCTCCAGCATGGCCGCAGTCAAAATGACTGAAACAAGTAAAAGAGTAATATAATACATACGTTTATACCACATGTGGAGCATTGGCGATTTTTTTCCTCCATTTCCTGTTTCTGACGAAGAGCTTCGCTTGAAATGTAAAAACTACCTTTCTTTCTTTCCCTCGGTATCTGCTAATACTTTGCATGTACCACATCCTCACATTGTTGCTTTTTTCTTGTGTTTGTTCTTCGTTTATATCATCATCATCATCATCATCATCGTTTAGCGTCCTCTTTCCATGCTAGCATGGGTTGGACGGTTCGACTGGGGTCTGGGAAGCCAGAAGGCTGCAACCAGGCCCAGTCTGATCTGGCAATGTTTCTACGACTGGATGCCCTTCCTAATGCCAACCACTCCCTGAGTGTAGTGGGTGCTATTTATGTGCCACCGGCACAGGTGCCAGACGATTCTGGCAAACGGCCACGATCGGATGGTGCTTTTTATGTGCCGCCGGCACGGGAGCCAAGCGAGGCTGGCAACGGCCACGAACGGATGGTGCTTTTTACGTGCCACCGGCATGAGACCAGTCGGTGCGGCGCTGGCAACGGCCACGTTCAGGATGGTTCTCTTACGTGCCACCGGCACTGGTATCTCAGCTGCAATTTCCATTGATCTATTTCGATTCTCACTTGCCTCAACAGGTCTTCACAAGTAGAGTTTTGTGTCCCAAGAAGGGAAGGTATGCATAAGTGGACTGGCTACATCCCGTGTAGAAGGCCACGGGTTATGGTCTCACTTGTCCGGCCGGGTCTTCTCACGCACCGCATACTTCCAGAGGTCTTGGTCTCTAGTCATTTCCTAAAGTTCGAAGGTCGTGCTTCACCACCTCGTCCCAGGTTTTCCTGGGTCTACCTCTTCCACAGGTTCCCTCAACCACTAGGGTGTGGCACTTTTTCACACAACTATCTTCATCCATTCTCGCCACATGACAATTCCAGCGCAAACGTCTCTCTTGCACACCACATCTGATGCTTCTTAGGTCCAGCTTTTCTCTCAAGGTACTTACACTCTGTCGAGTGTGAACACTGACATTACACATCCATCGGAGCATACTGGCTTCATTTCTTGTGAGCTTACGCTTATCCTCAGCAGTCACAGCCCATGTTTCACTACCATGTAGCATGGCTGTACGTACACATGCATCATACAGCCTGCCTTTTACTCTGAGCGAGAGGCCTTTTGTCACCAGCAGGGGTAAGAGCTCTCTAAACTTTGCCCAGGCTATTCTTACTCTAGCAGTTACACTTTCAGCACACCTGCCCCTGCTACTGACTTGGTCCCCTAGGTAATGGAAGCTATCAACTATTTCTAGTTTTTCTCCCTGGAAAGTGGCAGAAGTTGGTCTCAGAGCATTTTCAGGGTTTATTGCTCCTGAGCATCTGCCACATACAAATAATATCTTCCCAGTTAGCCTTCCTTTGATATTGCTGCACCTCTTATGTGTCCATAGCTTACACTTGGTGCATCTTATAGAGTTTCTACCTACACCTTTTCTACAGATCGAGCAGGGCCATCTACCTGAAGGCGTTTGTGATTTGTCTACCTTCCTACTTATTAGGACTTTGGTTTTAGCTAGGTTGACTTTGAGGCCCTTCGATTCTAATCCTTGCTTCCACACCTGAAACTTCTCCTCCAGTACTGATTGTGACTCAGCAATTAGAGCAAGGTCATCAGCATAGAGGAGCTCCCAGGGGCATCCTGTCTTGAATTCCTCCGTTATTGCCTGGAGGACTATGATAAATAGGAGGGGGCTGAGGACTGAGCCATGGTGGACCCCTACCTCTACCCGGAATTCTTCACTGTACTCGTTGCCAACCCTCACCTTACTAGCAGCGTCTCTGTACATGGCTCGCACAGCTCTCACTAACCATTCATCTATCCCTAGTTTCCTCATTGACCACCAGATAAGGGGTCGGGGGACCCTGTCGAAGGCTTTCTCCATGTCAACAAAAGTCAGGTACAGGGGCTTATCTTTGGCTAGGTATTTCTCCTGCAGCTGCCTTACCGGGAATATAGCATCAGTGGTACTTTTCCCTGGCATGAACCCAAACTGCATCTCATCTAAACTAACTCTCTCTCTAATTAGTTGGGCTATGACCCTCTCCGTAACCTTCATTACCTGATCCAACAGCTTGATACCTCTGTAATTATTTGTATCTAGGGCGTCACCTTTACCTTTGTAGCAGTTGACTATTATGCTGCTACACCAGTCATTGGGTATGACTCCTTCGTGTATCACCTGATTAACTATACGGGTGACTAGGCTATAGCCGACACTACCAGATATTTTGAGCATCTCTGCAGTGATTCCTGATGGGCCTGGGGCTTTCTCTGTCTTCATGCTTCTAATTGCCTTAACTACCAAGGAACTGTCAACTCGGATAGCTGGTCCCTCTGTTGGGTCAACATTCGGTAGACTCTCTTTATCCAATTCATTTTCTTTATTCAGCAACCTTTCATAGTGGCATTTCCAAACCTCTCTCTTTGCATCCTCATTTAGCGCAAGTGAACCATCTTCCATGCGAACACACTTCTCTCCTACCACATCGCAATTCTCTCTCACACACTGTCTTGCAACACGAAACACCTCCAGTCTTTGGTCCTCACGGCGCAGAAAGTTGGCAAATTTTTTCTTATCTGCTTCCCCTCTGGCTAGATAAACCTGTCTCCTAGCTTCCCTTTTGGCAGTCTGATACAATTCCCTGCTACCACTCTTCTTCCAGTCCTTCCAAGCCTGTCTCTTTTCTCTAATAGCCCTGTCTACAACACTGTTCTACCACCACGTTACCTTGGGACGAGAGGGGACTTTGCACCAGCCACAGATCTGGTCAGTGGCTCTCAGCAGGTTGTCCCTTAGAAACGTCCAGTTGCCTTCTACCCCATGTGATACTCTATCCTCTTCTACTTCGTCAAAGCCTTCAAGTAACATGTCCCTAAATCTCTGTCCATTCGCAGGATCTTTAAGCTTCCAGATCCTTCTTCTCCATGTTGGTGATCTTCTGGTTGTCCTCTTAGTCCTGATCCTAAAGTCACTAACTACCAGTCTATGTTGCGGGGTACATTCTTCGCCTGGGAAGGTTTTGGCATTTATAAGCAGCCATCTTTCCCTTTGCCTGGCAAGGATGTAGTCAATTTGGCTGGTATGTTGGCCCGATTGGTAGGTGCCTGGTAGGTTTCCTGAAGTTTGTGTTGCAAACCATAAGATTATTTGCATTGCAGAACTCCAGCAGCCTGGTTCCCTCCTCGTTTCGGGAACCATAGCCATTGCCTCCATGTACACCATTTGATGAAATTTGTCAAAGCAGATTTTCTCCGATTGATGGCCATCCTGTCCCCAACTCTCAATTATTTCCTAGCAAGACAATATTTCCCCATGACCAAACATGTTTCTGCAGATGATTGGAAACAAACGACACTGCTTGTAAGACAGTGATATGCATTTACAACTATCATGCGATATCAAGATGAGGAGATAAAACACACACACACACTCATGCATGCATGCATACACACACACACATATATACATCAGGTTTCTTTCAGTTTCCCTCTACCAAATCCACATCCAAAGTTATAGTAGAAGTATAGTAAAGTGCCACACAATGGGACTGAAAACATGAGGTTGAGAAACAAATTCAACCACACAGTCAAGGATATATGAATGGCTTGTAAAATCTATACAATACATGTACAGGGGTGCTGTCGGTAAGGTGAGAGTTTGCAAAGAGTACAGCAATGAATTTAGAGTACAGGTAGGAGTTCATGAAGGTTTGACTCTCAGTCCCCTCCAATTCATCATTGTCATCCAGGCCATAACAGAAGAATTTAAGACTGGCTACCCTTGGGACATATTATATACTAACAACTTCATAGAATTAGAAAAAAAATTTCAGGTGTGTAAGCAAAACTTTGAAGCTAATTTAGCAAAATTCTCATTAGCAGGAAAGCAAACAGGACTTTACTCTCAACAGTAAATGGCCCTGCTCAATATGTAGGAAAGGTGTTGCCAGGAATTCTATTTGGTGTATTCAGTGTGTGCTATGGACATACAAGAAGGACAGTGGAATCACAGGAAGGTTGTCAGAAAAAGTAGCAATAAACACTAGATTTTCTTGAATGCTCTGTAGGTCGCAGATAGTTTCTGTCACCTAGGTGACCTAATTAGCAAAGGAGGAGGATGTTCTGAAGGTATAGTTGCTAGGATAAAAATAGGTTGGACAAAGTTCAGAGAGCTGTTACCGTCAATAAGAGTCTCTCCCCCCAGTCTCTCTCTCTCAGTGAAATTGTATGATGTTTGTGCATGAACAACAATGCTACATGGTAGTGAGTTGTGGGCTCTAAATGTAGAGGACATGCAAAGACTAGAAAGGAGAGGAGCTAGTATGCTCTGATGGATGTTGTACATGTATGACAATGTGTTGAGAGAAAAATTGAGCATAAGCGAAATGAAAGCATGTAAGAAAGAAGACTGGCCTGGTTTGGTCATGTGATGAGGACAGCTGTGTAAAGAAATGCTGGTTGCTTAATGTGTATGAAATTTATGGAAGATCGAAACTCAGGATGACATGGGATGATGTAGTGATGGTTAATCTCAAGAAATTAAGCCTCATGGAAGGGATGACGAAGGACTGAGATGATTGGTGATTCATTGTGCTTGAGAAAACATGTTAATCAGATTGAAACTTAGGCCCTAAAAGCATTATGTTTATGCCTGTATATGCTGGACCCTGACCCTGCATCCAGTCTTCCCCTGCTGAGCATTCCATCTTACCTTCTTAATTCCCATCTCTCCAACACTCTTCTAACTATGGTACTACTCAGCTGCTATTATCATTTGAGAGCAGAATCTGTAGTGTGTGCACGATTTGAATATAAAGGCACCTACCTTCTGTTCCTAGTGACGGAGACCCTCCAGTGGTAACTAGTCCTTCGACACAGCCCCGACCCAAACACTAACGATAGCAGCTGCTAGCCCAAACCCTTAGCGACATCCTCACATGTCTTGTCACCTGCACGACCCACGTTGGAAAAGGCCCAATTGACCGCTCCCTGCGCACGCCTGTCGGCGGTCCCCTTCCGGTTGCCCCAGCTTCCGGTCAATGCACCCAGCTGCTGACGTCATCCCACAGAATCTGCACATATTTCACCCCCACTTTTATGCTATTGGTACCTACCTTCTATCCTTGGAATCACTTTCTATAACATCCATTTCTCATAATCATTTCTTCCCCCATTTTTTGTTCACTAATCATCCTCTTTCTGTGCATCTAGTTATCTCTCCCTTTTCCTCTGAACTATACCTTAAGAATACCACACCTCATCTTTAACACCTCTCGTATCTGCAATCATTCTCAGTACCTTCTCATATCTGCCACAAATGCCCACCCATTATCACCCTACCCACTGTAGCCACCTTTATGTACCACTCACCTCCATCTGTCACTGTTCAATGTGATTAAATGTGATTAACATGTTTTCTCAAGCACAGTGAATCACCAATCATCTCAGTCCTTTTCACACTTCACATCATTTCCCTACTTTCTGATCTACCTTTAGATTTATGAGACTGCTGCTTTTCTTCCTTCTTGTGCTGCTCTTGTCATCTCCGCTTTCCTGATCCACTTCTATCTCTCACCTTTCCCCCTTCCATACTAATATTTACCATCAACCGCATCATCATCCTTGTTCATCATTTACTACATTATCCTCTACCCTCGCCTCTAACCAGCACTTACTTTCTTCTCACACTCTTATGAAATTACCTCCCCTCGCTGATCCCTTGTCCCTATTCTCTCTTATACACACTTTCTCGTACCTTGAGAGTTTGCTCTAGCACCTTATCATCACTGTCTTCATTTTATTTCCAGCTACTCTCAAGCACCCTTATACAATGTGGAGCAATCGTGTATCCTCTCTGTAGCAAAACTGTGCTTGTCCCTCTATGATACTTTAGCCTTTCAATACTTGACACAAAGCCACCAACCCCTTTTTCACTCCCACTCAGTTGAGGAGGCTTCTTTTTTTTTTAGTTGTCTTGTAAGATATTAGGCAACCTAGTGTCAGTATCACAAAAGAAGCACCCAATACGCACTGTAGTGATTGACTTCATAAAAGGGATCCAACTATAGAAACCATAGCAAAGCTGACACTGAAGTTCAGTAGAGTCTTGTGGGTGGCTCAGTGGATCCTCTCCAACCATGAAACTCATGCTAGCATGGCAAACGAATGTTAAACAATGAGGATATTAATGATGATCTCACACACACACATACATATCTATATATATAAAAGTGAGGTTGTGTGCTGTCTGTCTGTCTCCTACGATTTAGATTCCTAACTCCTCCCACATTTTGCGGTGCAGTTTAACCAAAACCGGATATCTTATAGTCGTAATTCATATCAAGCCCGTCTGGCTATTAGCGCGCGTCTACGATGAGTCTACGATTTTAAAAATAATTTAACATCATTTTTTTATTCCATTTTAATGCATATTTTTTCGTGTGTCGATGGCGGCGGAGTTGGCGTCCATGCTCAAACACCTGCACCTGTGTTTGCTTCTCCCCCTTCTTCCCTCCCTCGTGAAGCTGTGGGGAAGGGAGTGTAAGGAAATCAACGTCGTAATGCGTTGTCAAGGAGACCAGCGTTCTTTTAGAACAACGACTTCATGGCTTGAAGACACCAAAACAATATATAAAAGTGAAGTTGTGTGTCTGTCTCCTACGATTTAGATTCCTAACTACTCCCACATTTTGCGGTGCAGTTTAACCAAAACTGGGTATCTTATAGTCGTGATTCATATGGAGCCCTTCTGGGTATTAGCGCGCGTCTATGATGAGTCTACGATTTAAAAAAAAATTTACCATCAATTTTTCCCATTTTTAATGCATTTTTGGCATATATAAGGGAAGTAACTCTCTAAAAAATTTATTATTAAATCTCAGAACGTAAAAAGCTACAGTAACACCCCCCCCTTTGTGGTTAGCCATATTGAGATGGCTATTATACTTTACATCTCTAAAAATGCTTATATAGTTTTTTCCCTTACAAACCCGAGCAACACCGGGCGATACTGCTAGTTTTATATATATATATATATATATAACTTACAACAACATTTACAATATTCTTCATTAGAATCTACTGTTACTGAACAACATTTCCACTAAATGCCTACTTGACGACGACGACAACGACAACAACAACAACAAAAACAACAACAACAACAACAACAACATATAAAAAACCTACTGATTTTTTTTTTACCAGTGATCACTGATTGACCTAATGATCAATTAGCATACATAGGTGGCTACTCCTAATATGTAGATAATGTATGTTGGTGATTTTGCTATAGTTACCATTCAACAAGTTTGAAATGAATGGACTTGATGGAAATAATTGGATGTACGACTGTAATGATCTACCCTTATCAGTACCCACAATCAATATACTATAGAAAAATATTGGATAACAACCCATCAACTCTATGTTACATAACTCTATGATTATGTCTCCAACACTCTTCTTTCTGTACATTAACAAAACTACTTGCAATCACAAACACCAATTTTTACTCCAGTGCAGGTGAAATTACTCTTCATTTCTTCTTAATGTTCTGTGTATAACCCTTTAGCAGTTAAACCGACCATATCTGGCCCAAATATTCTACATGCTATATGTCCAAACTGACCATATCTGGTCCAAATATTCTACATGCTATATGTCCAAACTGGCCAGATTTGGCCTTTCATTGCTATTCTACAATATCATTCTAAAAATAAACAATTACATCATCAAAATCTCAAAGATACAAGTTAATGCATGATTAATTGACCTCACTAGTACTAGAGGCATGGAAAAAGCATCCAGTACATGCTGTAAAGTAGGTGATATTAGGAAGGACATCTACCTGTAGAAACAATGCCAAAGCAGACCCTAGAGCACGATGCGGTCCTTGGGTCCATCAAATCCTATTAAACTGTCTAACCCATGGACATTAAATGATGATGATGATGATGGTGGTGGTGGTGGTGGTACATTATTGCTATGTTTCAAAGTACAGAATATATCTATAGATTTTAGCCAATATTAGGGCTTGTCTACAACTATCATGCAATGTCAAAGCAAGGAGACAGTAATGCCCACACACACACACACGCATATGTGGGTGTGTATACATATGGATACATATATCTAGTCAAACTGTCCAACCCATGCCAGTATGGAAAACAGACGTTACAGGAAGATGATGATGACGTAGATTTATATATAACAGGCTTCATTTAGTTTCTGTCTACCAAATCCACTTACAAGGCTTTGGTCAACCAAGGTCTATACTTGGCCATCCAAGGAACCATGCAGCAGAACTAAACTGGGAACCAAGTGATTGGGAAGCGAACTTCTTACCACACAGCCACCCCTGCACCTGTTCCACCCTTGCACCTGTTCCACCCCTGCACCTGTTCCACCCCTGCACCTATGCCACACCTGCACCTATGCCACACCTGCACCTATGCCACACCTGCACCTATGCCACCCCTGCACCTATTCCACCCCTGCCACTCCTGCACCTGTTCCACCCCTGCACCTGTTCCACCCCTGCACCTGTTCCACCCCTGCACCTATGCCACACCTGCACCTATGCCACCCCTGCACCTATTCCACCCCTGCACCTATGCCACTCCTGCACCTATGCCACACCTGCACCTATGCCACCCCTGCACCTATGCCACCCCTGCACCTATGCCACCTCTGCACCTATGCCACTCCTACACCTATGCCACCCCTGCACCTATGCCACCCCATGCACCTATGCCACCCCTGCACCTCTGCCACACCTGCACCTATGCCACCCCTGCACCTGCACCTCTGCCACACCTGCACCTATGCCACCCCTGCACCTATGCCACCCCTGTACCTATGCCACTCCTGCACCTATGCCACTCCTGCACCTACTCCACACCTGCACCTATGCCACCCCTGCCACACCTGCACCTATGCCACCCCTGCACCTATGCCACCCCTGCACCTCTGCCACACCTGCACCTATGCCACCCCTGCACCTCTGCCACACCTGCACCTATGCCACCCCTGCACCTATGCCACCCCTGCACCTCTGCCACACCTGCACCTATGCCACCCCTGCACCTATGCCACTCCTGCACCTATGCCACCCCTGCACCTCTGCCACACCTGCACCTATGCCACCCCTGCACCTATGCCACCCCTGCACCTCTGCCACACCTGCACCTATGCCACCCCTGCACCTCTGCCACACCTGCACCTCTGCCACACCTGCACCTATGCCACCCCTGCACCTCTGCCACACCTGCACCTATGCCACCCCTGCACCTATGCCACACCTGCACCTATGCCACACCTGCACCTCTGCCACACCTGCACCTCTGCCACACCTGCACCTATGCCACCCCTGCACCTATGCCACACCTGCACTATGCCACACCTGCACCTATGCCACCCCTGCACCTCTGCCACACCTGCACCTCTGCCACACCTGCACCTATGCCACCCCTGCACCTCTGCCACCCCTGCACCTATGCCACACCTGCACCTATGCCACCCCTGCACCTATGCCACACCTGCACCTATGCCACCCCTGCCACACCTGCACCTATGCCACCCCATGCACCTATGCCACCCCTGCACCTCTGCCACACCTGCACCTATGCCACCTATGCCACCCCTGCCACACCTGCACCTACTCCACCTGCACCTATGCCACCCCTGCACTATGCACCTATGCCACCCCTGCACCTCTGACCTCTGCCACACCTGCACCTATGCCACCCCTGCACCTATGCCAACCCTGCACCTATGCCCTCCTATGCACCTATGCCACACCTGCACCTATGCCACCCCTGCACCTATGCCACACCTGCACCTATGCCACTCCTGCACCTATGCCACTCCTGCACCTACTGCCACCCCTGCACCTATGCACCCCCCTGCCACACCTGCACCTATGCCACCCCTGCACCTATGCCACACCTGCACCTCTGCCACACTATGCCACCTATGCCACCCCTGCACCTATGCCACACCTGCACCTATGCCACACCTGCACCTATGCCACCCCTGCCACCTATGCCACACCTGCACCTATGCCCCCCTGCACCATGCCACCACCTGCACCTATGCCACCCCTGCACCTATGCCACACCTGCACCTATGCCACCCCTGCACCTATGCCACCCCTGCACCTATGCCACACCTGCACCTATGCCACTCCTGCACCTATGCCACCCCTGCACCTATGCCACCCCTGCACCTATGCCACCCCTGCACCTATGCCACCTCTGCACCTATGCCACTCCTACACCTATGCCACCCCTGCACCTATGCCACCCCATGCACCTATGCCACCCCTGCACCTCTGCCACACCTGCACCTATGCCACCCCTGCACCTCTGCCACACCTGCACCTATGCCACCCCTGCACCTATGCCACCCCCTGTACCTATGCCACTCCTGCACCTATGCCACTCCTGCACCTACTCCACACCTGCACCTATGCCCCCCTGCCACACCTGCACCTATGCCACCCCTGCACCTATGCCACCCCTGCACCTCTGCCACACCTGCACCTATGCCACCCTGCACCTCTGCCACACCTGCACCTATGCCACCCCTGCACCTATGCCACCCCTGCACCTCTGCCACACCTGCACCTATGCCACCCCTGCACCTATGCCACTCCTGCACCTATGCCACCTGCCACCTCTGCCACACCTGCACCTATGCCACCCCTGCACCTATGCCACCCTGCCCACCTCTGCCACACACCTGCACCTATGCCACCCCTGCACCCTGCCACACCTGCACCTCTGCCACACCTGCACCTATGCCACCCCTGCACCTCTGCCACACCTGCACCTATGCCACCCCTGCACCTATGCACACCTGCACCTATGCCACACCTGCACCTCTGCCACACCTGCACCTCTGCCACACCTGCACCTATGCCACCCCTGCACCTATGCCACACCTGCACTATGCCACACCTGCACCTATGCCACCCCTGCACCTCTGCCACACCTGCACCTCTGCCACACCTGCACCTATGCCACCCCTGCACCTCTGCCACACCTGCACCTCTGCCACACCTGCACCTATGCCACCCCTGCACCTATGCCACACCTGCACCTATGCCACCCCTGCCACACACCTGCACCTATGCCACCCCATGCACCTATGCCACCCCTGCACCTCTGCCACACCTACCTATGCCACCTATGCCACCCCTGCCACACCTGCACCTACTCCACACCTGCACCTATGCCACCCCTGCCACACCTGCACCTATGCCACCCCTGCACCTCTGCCACACCTGCACCTATGCCACCTATGCCACCCCTGCCACTCCTGCACCTATGCCACTCCTGCACCTACGCCACACCTGCACCTATGCCACCCCTGCACCTATGCCACACCTGTACCTATGCCACTCCTGCACCTATGCCACTCCAGCACCTACTCCACACCTGCACCTATGCCACCCCTGCCACACCTGCACCTATGCCACCCCTGCACCTATGCCACACCTGCACCTCTGCCACACCTGCACCTATGCCACCCCTGCACCTCTGCCACACCTGCACCTATGCCACCCCTGCACCTATGCCACCCCTGCACCTCTGCCACACCTGCACCTATGCCACCCCTGCACCTCTGCCACACCTGCACCTATGCCACCCCTGCACCTATGCCACACCTGCACCTCTGCCACACCTGCACCTATGCCACCCCTGCACCTCTGCCACACCTGCACCTATGCCACCCCTGCACCTCTGCCACACCTGCACCTATGCCACCCCTGCACCTATGCCACACCTGCACCTATGCCACACCTGCACCTATGCCACCCCTGCACCTATGCCACACCTGCACCTATGCCACCCCTGCACCTCTGCCACACCTGCACCTATGCCACCCCTGCACCTCTGCCACACCTGCACCTCTGCCACACCTGCACCTATGCCACCCCTGCACCTATGCCACACCTGCACCTATGCCACCCCTGCACCTATGCCACCCCTGCACCTATGCCACCCCTGCACCTATGCCACTCCTGCACCTATGCCACTCCTGCACCTATGCCACCCCTGCACCTCTGCCACACCTGCACCTCTGCCACTCCTGCACCTATGCCACCCCTGCACCTCTGCCACACCTGCACCTCTGCCACACCTGCACCTCTGCCACTCCTGCACCTATGCCACCCCTGCACCTATGCCACCCCTGCACCTATGCCACCCCTGCACCTCTGCCACACCTGCACCTATGTCACTCCTGCACCTCTGCCACACCTGCACCTATGCCACCCCTGCACCTCTGCCACACCTGCACCTATGCCACCCCTGCACCTCTGCCACACCTGCACCTCTGCCACACCTGCACCTATGCCACCCCTGCACCTCTGCCACACCTGCACCTATGCCACCCCTGCACCTCTGCCACACCTGCACCTCTGCCACACCTGCACCTATGCCACCCCTGCACCTCTGCCACCCCTGCACCTATGCCACCCCTGCACCTATGCCACCCCTGCACCTATGCCACCCCTGCACCTATGACACTCCTGCACCTCTGCCACTCCTGCACCTATGCCACCCCTGCACCTCTGCCACACCTGCACCTCTGCCACTCCTGCACCTATGCCACCCCTGCACCTCTGCCACACCTGCACCTCTGCCACACCTGCACCTCTGCCACTCCTGCACCTATGCCACCCCTGCACCTATGCCACCCCTGCACCTCTGCCACACCTGCACCTCTGCCACTCCTGCACCTATGCCACCCCTGCACCTCTGCCACACCTGCACCTCTGCCACACCTGCACCTATGCCACCCCTGCACCTATGCCACCCCTGCACCTATGCCACTCCTGCACCTATGCCACTCCTGCACCTACTCCACACCTGCACCTATGCCACCCCTGCACCTATGCCACCCCTGCACCCCTGCACCTATGCCACCCCTGCACCTATGCCACCCCTGCACCTATGCCACCCCTGCACCTATGCCACACCTGCACCTCTGCCACACCTGCACCTATGCCACCCCTGCACCTATGCCACTCCTGCACCTACTCCACACCTGCACCTATGCCACCTATGCCACCCCTGCCACACCTGCACCTATGCCACACCTGCACCTATGCCACCCCATGCACCTATGCCACCCCTTCACCTCTGCCACACCTGCACCTACTCCCAACGCACCTATGCCACCCCTGCCACACCTGCACCTATGCCACACCTGCACCTATGCCACCCCTGCCACACCTGCACCTATGCCACACCTGCACCTATGCCACCCCTGCACCTCTGCCACACCTGCACCTACTCCACACCTGCACCTATGCCACCCCTGCCACACCTGCACCTATGCCACACCTGCACCTATGCCACACCTGCACCTATGCCACCCCTGCACCTATGCCACCCCTGCACCTATGCCACCCCTGCACCTATGCCACCCCTGCACCTCTGCCACACCTGCACCTATGCCACTCCTGCACCTACTCCACACCTGCACCTATGCCACCCCTTCCACACCTGCACCTATGCCACCCCTGCACCTATGCCACCCCTGCCACACCTGCACCTATGCCACACCTGCACCTATGACACTCCTGCACCTCTGCCACACCTGCACCTATGCCACCTATGCCACCCCTGCCACACCTGCACCTATGCCACACCTGCACCTATGCCACCCCATGCACCTATGCCACTCCTGCACCTATGCCACTCCTGCACCTACTCCACACCTGCACCTATGCCACTCCTGCACCTACGCCACACCTGCACCTATGCCACCCCTGCACCTCTGCCACACCTGCACCTACTCCACACCTGCACCTATGCCACCCCTGCCACACCTGCACCTATGCCACACCTGCACCTATGCCACCCCATGCACCTATGCCACTCCTGCACCTATGCCACTCCTGCACCTACTCCACCCCTGCCACACCTGCACCTATGCCACCCCATGCACCTATGCCACCCCTGCCACACCTGCACCTATGCCACACCTGCACCTATGCCACCCCTCCCACACCTGCACCTATGCCACACCTGCACCTATGCCACCCCATGCACCTATGCCACCCCTGCCACACCTGCACCTATGCCACCCCTGCCACACCTGCACCTATGCCACACCTGCACCTATGCCACCCCTGTCACACCTACACCTATGCCACCCCTGCACCTATGCCACCCCTGCACCTCTGCCACACCTGCACCTATGCCACTCCTGCACCTACTCCACACCTGCACCTATGCCACCCCTGCCACACCTGCACCTATGCCACACCTGCACCTATGCCACCCCATGCACCTATGCCACTCCTGCACCTATGCCACCCCATGCACCTATGCCACCCCTGCACCTCTGCCACACCTGCACCTATGCCACCTATGCCACCCCTGTCACACCTGCACCTATGCCACACCTGCACCTATGCCACCCCATGCACCTATGCCACCCCTGCACCTCTGCCACACCTGCACCTATGCCACCCCTGCCACACCTGCACCTATGCCACACCTGCACCTATGCCACCCCATGCACCTATGCCACTCCTGCACCTATGCCACTCCTGCACCTACTCCACACCTGCACCTATGCCACCCCTGCACCTATGCCACCCCATGCACCTATGCCACCCCTGCACCTATGCCACACCTGCACCTATGCCACCCCATGCACCTATGCCACCCCATGCACCTATGCCACCCCTGCACCTCTGCCATACCTGCACCTATGCCACCTATGCCACCCCTGCCACTCCTGCACCTATGCCACTCCTGCACCTACGCCACACCTGCACCTATGCCACCCCTGCACCTATGCCACACCTGCACCTATGCCACCCCTGCACCTATGCCACCCCTACACCTATGCCACACCTGCACCTATGCCACCCCTGCACCTATGCCACACCTGCACCTATGCCACCCCTGCCACTCCTGCACCTACGCCACACCTGCACCTATGCCACCCCTGCACCTATGCCACTCCTGCACCTACGCCACACCTGCACCTATGCCACCCCTGCACCTATGCCACACCTGCACCTATGCCACACCTGCACCTATGCCACCCCTGCACCTACGCCACACCTGCACCTATGCCACCCCTGCATCTATGCCACCTATGCCACCCCTGCCACTCCTGCACCTATGCCACTCCTGCACCTATGCCACACCTGCACCTATGCCACACCTGCACCTATGCCACCCCTGCACCTATGCCACCCCTGCACCTATCCCACACCTGCACCTATGCCACCCCTGCACCTACGCCACACCTGCACCTATGCCACCCCTACACCTATGCCACACCTGCACCTATGCCACCCCTGCACCTCTGCCACACCTGCACCTATGCCACCCCTGCCACTCCTGCACCTATGCCACTCCTGCACCTATGCCACCCCTGCACCTATGCCACACCTGCACCTATGCCACCCCTGCACCTCTGCCACACTGCACCTATGCCACCCCTGCACCTATGCCACCCCTGCACCTATGCCACCCCTACACCTATGCCACACACCTGCACCTATGCCACCCCTGCACCTCTGCCACACCTGCACCTATGCCACCTATGCCACCCCTGCCACTCCTGCACCTATGCCACCCCTGCACCTATGCCACCTATGCCACCCCTGTCACACCTACACCTATGCCACCCCACCCCTGCACCTATGCCACACCTGCACCTATGCCACCCCTGCACCTATGCCACCCCTGCACCTATGCCACACCTGCACCTATGCCACCCCTGCACCTATGCCACCCCTGCACCTATGCCACCCCTGCACCTATGCCACCCCTGCACCTATGCCACCCCTGCACCTATGCCACCCCTGCACCTATGCCACCCCTGCACCTATGCCACCCCTGCACATGCCACACCTGCACCTATGCCACCCTGCACCTATGCCACTCCTGCACCACCTATGCCACCCCTGCACCTATGCCACCCCTGCACCTATGCCACCCCTGCCACTCCTGCACCCCTGCCACTCCTGCACCTCTGCCACACCTGCACCTATGCCACCCCATGCACCTATGCCACCCCTGCACCTCTGCCACACCTGCACCTCTGCCACACCTGCACCTATGCCACCCCTGCACCTCTGCCACCCCATGCACCTATGCCACTCCTGCCACACCTGCACCTATGCCACTCCTGCACCACCTATGCCACTCTCTGCACCTCTGCCACCCCATGCACCTATGCCACTCCTGCACCTATGCCACACCTGCACCTCTGCCACCCCTGCACTATGCCACTCCTGCACCTATGCCACTCCTGCACCTATGCCACACCTGCACCTCTGCCACACCTGCACCTATGCCACCCCTGCACCTATGCCACTCCTGCACCTATGCCACACCTGCACCTCTGCCACCCCTGCCCCTATGCCACCCCTGCACCTATGCCACCCCTGCACCTATGCCACTCCTGCACCTCTGCCACACCTGCACCTATGCCACCCCATGCACCTATGCCACTCCTGCACCTCTGCCACCCCTGCCACACCTGCACCTATGCCACCCCTGCCACTCCTGCACCTATGCCACACCTGCACCTCTGCCACACCTGCACCTCTGCCACCCCTGCACCTATGCCACCCCATGCACCTATGCCACCCCTGCACCTATGCCACACCTGCACCTCTGCCACACCTGCACCTATACCACCCCATGCACCTATGCCACCCCTGCACCTATGCCACCCCTGCACCTCTGCCACCCCTGCACCTATTCCACCCCTGTCACACCTGCGCCACCCCTGCACCTATGCCACACCTACACCTATGCCACCCCTGCACCTATGCCACACCCACACCTATGCCACCCCTGCACCTATGCCACCCCTGCACCTATGCCACCCCTGCACCTATGCCACCCCTACACCTATGCCACACCTGCACCTATGCCACCCCTGCACCTATGCCACCCCTGCACCTCTGCACCTATTCCACCCCTGTACCTATGAAGAAATTACTTCTCTTTGACATTGATGAAGACTCCCTAACTCAATATCTCACTTGTTTGGGGCTGAGGACAGAAACGTCGTTTCTCAGTGAAGAGGTCAGGGCTATTACTGGATTAACTGGCTATTCATATAAACTGGACACGTTTTTATTAACCTCTGAAACCAACAAAATTCAATGGCTATGATGATAACCAATGTAGTTTTTCCCTATAACTTCAGAATAAAGCAACATATTAGCAATCAGTACAGCATTGACTAAAATGTATTGCATTATTTGTGCCAGCCAAGATAATTAGCTGGCAGGATTGTTAATATTGCTTAGAGGCATTTCTTCAAGCTTTATGGTCTGAGTTCAAATTCCACATCATTTTGGGGTTAATGAAATATAGTACGAGTTGGGCTCATGGGATGATGTGATCAACTACACTTTCCCACTGAAAAAAAAATCTCAGTCCTTAAGCCTACAGTAGAAATCATCATCATCATCATCGTTTAACGTCCGTTTTCCGCGCTAGCATGGGTTGGACGGTTCGACCAGGGTCTGGGAAGCCAGAAGGCTGCACCAGGCTCCAGTCTGATCTGGCAGTGTTTCCACAGCTGGATGCCCTTCCTAATGCCAACCACTCCGTGAGTGTAGTGGGTGCTTTTTACGTGCCACCGGCACAGGTGCCTGGGGGGTCTGGCATTGGCCACGATCGGTCGGTGCTTTTAACGTGCCACCAGCACGGAAGCCAGCCAAGGCAGCGCTGGCATTGGCCACATTCGGATGGTGCTTTTTATGTGCCACCGGCACAGGTAAAGAAGAAAATCATTTGTTCCGACTCTTTGATCTGAGTTGAAAGGGGATCAATAAACAAGTACCAGTCCAGAGCAGTGGACTGGCAAAATTGTCAGAGCATTAGACAGAGATGCTTTTGTGGTACTTGTTCCAGCTCTTTATGTTCTGTGTTCAAATTCTGTTGATGGCCTGGGTTAATCATCTGACTATGGGACAACAGATGGTTACAAACTTATGAAAGCTGCAGTAAGTGCAGGACGAGTGTGGCCATCTACTACTGAAGTTGAATGACAATGATGACGAATGAATGAATGTATTCTCCCCATCTATTATTAACCCTACACCAGCAAATCGAATTAAACATTAATCAGTTATCCATTTATCTCAATTCCCCATTGTAGACTGGCCTTGAATATTTCTCAAAATAGCCAATATTAAATAGCATGTCAGGATGTGCACAGTCTAATCCGAATATCTCTGAGAGCTGTTTTCACAATTTCCATTGCTACACATTGTCCTTTCATTTACAAGAGACAACCACATTTATCAGACTATAATAATCTGTTCTTTTCTATTCTATCCTATCCTTTAGCAGAGGATTTGGCGTTGACACTAGAAACTAGCAAATTACTTGTCAGTCTCCATTTAATGTATTGTCCTACTTCAGAATGATCTGCTCTGTTTTTACATGCTCTACCGAACTCTTTAGGTAGAAAGGGACATCAACACCTTATGTATCTAGTCTCTGTAACTCCCCTGGCTCCATGAGAGTCTTCACGTAATCACTTAAACTACCAGAAATAGCAGTTAAATCTGCCTCATATCATACCCTCTCATTTTATAAAAAGTTGTAAGCAATGGATAAGGCAATCCTAGATATTACAGTGAAGAAAAAAAAAAGAAAAAGAAATGAAGACAGGATGTGAATAAAAGCTATGCAATTCTAAATTTTAAGGTCAAAGTTCAAATGTCACCAGGTCAAACTTGCTTCTTAATCTGTATGGGCAATGATTAAAAATGTACAAGTAATCATTTTTCTAGGAAATCCTTATCAAAAAGTATTAAGATTGCTATTGTGTTTGGATTCTCAGTTGACAAATGTTCAATTGCTCTTTTCCTAAAATATATCATGAATCAGTTCTTCTTATATTTACTCTTTATCCACTCCACACAAAATATCCTATTCATTCATCATCATCATCATCATCGTTTAACGTCCGTTCTCCATGCTAGCATGGGTTGGACGGTTCGACCGGGGATCTGGGAAGCCAGAAGGCTGCACCAGGCTCCAGTCTTATCTGGCAATGTTTCTACAGCTGGATGCCCTTCCTAACGCCAACCACTCCGTGAGTGTAGTGGGTGCTTTTTATGTGCCACCCGCATAGGTGCCAGGCGAGGCTGGCAACGGCCACAGTCGGATTGGTGCACTTTACGTGCCACCGGCACAGAAGCCAGTCGAGGCGGCACTGGCATCGGCCACGATTCGGATAGTGCTTTTTACGTACAACCAGTCCAGGGGTCCTGGCATCTGCCGGGTGCCAGTCATAGGATTGGTTCAATGTTAAGAGGTGGTGCATGGTACCAGAATTTTCGGCTCGAGTCAAATATAACGGACTATTCCAAGTTGTTGTTAAAGCATTCACAGAAGTGGAGTCAAGACTGGTTAGTTTGTATTGGCCTTGAGTCATATTAGTTGTAATAATAAAATCAAACCAAATAGTAAAATGATTTCAAAATGTCAGTATTTAGTTTGACTTCATTATTACAACTATATATATTCTTTTATTCTTTTACTTGTTTCAGTCATTTCACCGTGGCCATGCTGGAGCATCGCCTTGAAGGGGTTTATCGAACAAATCCACCCTAGGAGTTCATTTTTTTGAAGCCTAGTACTTATTCTATTGGTCTCTTTTGCTGAGCCACTAGGTTCGTGGACATAAACATTGGTTGTCAAGCAGTGATGAATGGACAAACACTGACACAGACATGTGCGCGCACACACACACACACACAGATACATGCATACATACGTACATATATATATTCTGTGGCCATACTGGGGCACTGCCTTGAAAAATTTTAATCAAATGAATTGAGCCCAGTGCTTATTTTTTAAGCCTGGTAATTACTGTATTATCTGCTTTTGTTGAACTGTTAAGTTACAGGGATGTAAACACACCAACATTGGTTGTTGAGTGATGGAGTGGGTGGGGGACAAACAAACACAAAGACATACACACACACACACATACATACATACATATATATATATATATATATATATATATACACACACACACACATATATATATATATATATATATCATCATCATCATTTAACATCCGTTTTCCGTGCTAGCATGGGTTGGACGGTTTTGACTGAGGGCTGGTGAACCAGATTGCTGCACCAGGCTCCAGTCTTGATCTGGCAGAGTTTCTACAGCTGGATACCCTTCCTAACGCCAACCACTCCGAGAGTATAGTGGGTGCTTTTTACGTGCCACCTGCTCGGGGGCCAGTCAGGCGGTACTGGCAACGCCCTCGCTCGAATCTTTTACACATATGACAAGCTTATTTCAGTTTCTGTCTACCAAATCCGCTCATAAGGCTTTGGTTGGTCCAAGGCCATAGTAGAAGGCACGTGCCTAAGGTGCCATGCAGTGAGACTGAACCCAGAACCACCTGATTGGGAAGCAAACTTCTTATCACAGTCATGCATTTCTTTTCATTATCTTTTTTGCTGTGATGTACATTGTAACTGCTCAACTAACAGCTTCCCAGTCAAATGTTTTCTCTTAAGATATTTCATGGTATCTTTTGTTTAATACATCAATAATATGATTGTTAAAATTATATTTCTGATATGTATCAATATCCTGTTTGGAAGATACTGGCTGATGGAGATCATTGATTGGCTGAATTTGAAAAGTAATAAATAAAATATCTCAAATGTTTTAAATTATATTCTAAATTCAAGCCTTCTTTTGGCTTTTTACTCAACTTTTCTTCCTAAATCAAAAAATGCTTTTAATTACAACAATCACTAGTTTCATCAGAGAGTTGCAAGTTTTTACTCCTTTCTTTAGCTTTATTCTTCTATGGTCTATATTGATAAAATAAGTACTATTAATGTACTGAGTTGATTCAATCAGCTACTTACCTTCCCGACACTATGCATCAAATCAATACGTTGTCTAGTGTATTAAAAAATCAAGGTAACTATGTACATAGGTATATAGATTCTGATACGTGTGTATTTGTACTTTTATGTGGATACAGAGATGGCTAAGTGGTTAAGAACTTTATTTTGTAATTATGACCCAAACTTTGTGAATGAAATTGGGTTGACGGAAACTGTGTGGAAGCCTGATACATGGACTGTATCTATAGTTCAAAAGGTCATCCTTGTCGTGTACAACCACACACATATATATATATATATACGAATCGTGGCTGAAGCCAGTGCTGCCTTGACTGGCTTCCGTGCAGGTGGCACGTAAAATGCACCAATCCGACCGTGGCCGATGCCAGCCTCGCCTGGCACCAGTGCAGGTGGCACGTAAAAAGCACCCACTACACTCACGGAGTGGTTGGCGTTAGGAAGGGCATCCAGCTGTAGAAACACTGCCAGATAAGACTGGAGCCTGGTGCAGCCTTCTGGCTTCCCAGATCCCCGGTCGAACCGTCCAACCCATGCTAGCATGGAGAACGGACGTTAAACGATGATGATGATGATGATATGAAGGTTTTTTTTCAATCCCATAAAGCAAGTACATAAATGTTTTATGAACCAATCACCTTTTTTAGTAAAATCAATAACAATGAAACAGACTTCTCTTCATGACTGTCTCCCCTGTTATATTTCTAAATCACATTGTTATGTCATGGCAGTTTCTAGAAATCTTGCAAGACACATTTCCGATCTCAACTGCTGGTTCATAGCAACATGTCAACAGTAAACGTTTTCTGTTTTGTCCCTTAAAACATATACATTACCTTTTGCTATCTGGAAATGGAGTTGGGGATGATGAGAGATTCTCTACCTGCTTTTGATAACTTGTGAAAATAGTATCTGTAGCATTCCAAAAACTGGGAGTTTTTCTACTGAATGAATGTCAAGTCACATCCTTCTGACATTGCATTGTTTGGACAGCACAATATAAAAAAAACCCCAACAAAGTCACTAAACACACGTTAGGTACCACAGTCACTGAAGATCTCTCTTAGCCATCTTACATCAATAACATCCCAAAGACTTTCCTTCCTCTTATGTGTTAGGAAATACTTCGGCTCTTGATGGTGACTAACTTTTTATAAAGCTCAAATGAGACTTGGGCCAATCAAACGAGTGGCATGTTGCTTCCAAATGAGACTTGGAATGCTTAGTTGCTACACACACACAAACATCCTAGCTATATCACCCCAAAAGTACCTGGCTAATTGGAAAACACTCACTCACCTGTACACTCCAAACTCTAGCCTATATTCCTACCTTTCTCTCTCTTGTAATCTAGTCTCTGTATTTTCTCACAAGCCTCACTCTAACAACTAAACCTACTTCTCCTTCCGCATAATCTTGACACTCTGTTATTCCTTTCCTGTCCATATTTTTCTGTAGACATTGACTTGTAGTTGTTAAGCTACATCTAGCAAATGAAAAAGAAAGCCATCCAGCGAATTGCAAAAGACTCATTCACTGATACACTCCAAACTCTTGTCCATCTTATTGTTTTTCTTCTTCTTGCAATCAATTCTCTGTCTTTCCTCCCAAACCCCTCACTAACAACATTATCTACTTTTCTCTCCTTAGAATGTCACCTTCCTGGAATTCCCTTCCGGCTGTTTTGCTGAATATCAACAACATCAATCCGACTAGTCTTGGTGGATCTACAAAGAACATGGACACAGTCAGGGCCACTTTATGGTATGGGCATGTTGGGCAGTTGCCCAGGGGCCCAATTCTGACCTATGCATGTTGTGACTTGATGTCAATATATAGATACTATAGGGCCCAGTGCATTGATTAGCTAGGAGGTTTACAATGCTGCTGAGGCTGCCCTAAACACACTTTCTTCCTTTTGAGAAAAACCATCAAGAAAAAAATTTGCTTTTCTGCAGTTCCTGTTTCTGATTTCACTTGATGAAAAAAAGGGTATTTTTCCCATTTTGTTATTGTAACAATGAAGGCAATAATGTTGATTTGTATTTTTTCATATTCAAGTAACTATTAAATGTGATTATTTTATATTCATCAGTTCATACAATGACCTTATGAAAACACATAAAACAACCTACAATGACAACTGCAACAATAAATGACCTAAACATCCACCAGTATGAGGTCCCTTAGAAATGAATAAAAGGTGTTTATATACACAGTCTTCAAGATTCTGCAGCTGTCCGTTCTAGTCTTTCCAGAAATTTCTTGCAGTCCTTTTGTGAACATATTTGTTGGCACACACTATCTTTGTTTCAATCAATTTTGAAATGAAGAAAAAAATTTAGCAAAAGAACTTTATTATTCAGATGGTATTTGGAACAAATTAACATGAGATTTTTACGGAAAGTTTAAATTTAGATCACTTTAGAATGGGAAGTTTGTATCATAGAACAAGTTGTTATCAAAAGGGCTAAATTTTGCTGAATCTTGTTATTTAACACTTGTTTAACTAGATGTCTGTCAACATTATCCTTGCTAGCAAGACTTCTAATTTAATTTTTTCCATTCACCCAATTGATACCATTCAGGATGTCCCCTTCTCTGAGACACTATCCATCCTTGCTACTTTGTATTCATAGCTATCTCTTTTATAACTTCCATTAGTTTTTTACTGGCCTGGGTCTGGAGAAAAGGAATTGTTCCCATGGCCTTCATAGACCTTCCATAACTATTGAGTTTATATTGTTAACATTCTACCTAACTTGTTGCAAGTTAACAGCTACAGGAAAATATATTTGCTGGGAGGGAATTCTGAAGGAGCAACATTCTTGGGCAGAAAGATTTGGTGGAGTGGCAAATGTGGAGTCCAGAGTAAGAAGTGGACATGAGTGATAAGAAGAGGAGATAAGAGTGAGTTAAAAGTGCTTGAGTGATGGTGGTACAAAAACTGCCACCTCTGCAGCAGGGGTCACAGGAGTTGTGATAGAAAAGGCAAAGAAAAAAGACAAAATATCTGAGGTTGGAGTTTGAATGTGAATTCTTGTTGATCAGTTCAGTGGCCTTTCTTGGAAGTCATCTAAGTTGACTGTAGGTGGAGCAGCAGCAGCAATTTCTCAGATGTGTAGATGTCACCAGAGTTTTGTAGAGCATTACTTGTTGGAGGCTGAAATATTTTGTGGTCCATTGGAATAAAGTCAATCTTTGCTATGGTTAGGATGTGCATATGCCAAGAGAAACCCTCAGTGATAGTGAGGCCAAGCATTTTTTAAAGCAATCATTAGGATTCTTATCTGTGCAGGTGGCACGTAAAAAGCACCCACTACACTCGCGAAGTGGTTGGCGTTAGGAAGGGCATCCAGGGTAGAAACTCTGCCAGATCAGACTGGAGCCTGGAGCAGCCCCTGGCTTCCCAGACCCCGGTCGAACCGTCCAACCTGTGCTAGCGCGGAAAACGGACATTTAAACGATGATGATGATGATGGTGTTTATGCTTAATGGGTGAAGTAAAATGCAATAATTTTTTTGTTGATATGTGTAGAGATTATGTTGTTTTGTTGTTTAAGCAAACAAGATTAGCACGACCCCCACTGGGGAATATTTTCAAGGCTTCTGGTCATGAAGTCAAAACTGAATAAGTGCAATGGGTTTAGGTTGCATATGGATGATGCTTGGTTGGGATCAGAAGATTAGGGAGGAATGAAGGCTAATACCATCTGTATCAAAGAAGGTGCTGCTGGAGAGGGATGACAAATTGATTATTGAAATATCAGATGAATAGTGTAGGGAACAAAACCAAACTCAGTGGCACACCAAATCGAGAGTGTCAGGGTGAGCGCCATCAGCACATTCTATGATATCGTGATTTGGCAGGAAACCACTGGTTACAGAGAAACATAGGAGTCAATAAGTGGGTAGTTTTAGTGAGAGAATTGCATGGCAGACAATGGTTATGTTTGCCATGTTTTGTGAGTGGAGTGGTGTGTGACACAGGAATTGATCTAAATTTACAAAAGCTATACTGTTGATCAAGGAGGAAAAACGATTCAAGGGATTGGGTCTGAATAGATCTTGCGATCACTTTTGAAATATTAGAAGTGGATGCAATAGGAAAGTAGTTGACATAGTCAAAGGGTTCCTCTTCTTGGAAATGGGATGTACTGTAGTATGTTTTCAAAAGCTAGGATATATGCTGATGTCCTTGATGGTTTGAATCAAGTGGTGATACTTTCATATTTAGCAGGTATATGAGCCTGGTGGGGTGGACAGTTTTGGAAATATATTGGGTCATCCCATAGATAATATAGTTTTTTCAATTACATGAACTAAAAGTCAGAGGGGGACAGGATAAACTACCTGCATCAACCTGCTATAAAAGCAGGTAGTAATTTTACCTTGTACTTATTCTTAGTGCAAGTTTTAAAGAGTGCAGTTTGATTTTAACAGTTATTTTTTCAAAGCTATAATGGAAGTGACAAAAGAGCATATTCATCATATTTAGCGTTATGAGTTCAATAAATGCAACAATGCAACAGAAAATGCAAGGACTATTAATGCAGTATAAAGGGATCAGATGATAAGCGTAAGCCAGTGTCAACGGTGGTTCTAGAAATTCCAAGTCGGAAACATCCTAGAAGATGAGCCTTGTCCTGGAAGATCTGTAGAGCTCAATGAGAGCATCCTGCAAACCCTGGTGGAACAAAATCCCATTGTAATTGTTGAGGAACCAGCTGAGAAGCTTGGATTTGTCCATTCAACCATACCTGTGTGCCATTGAAAAAGTCAACAAATTGGGTCAATGGGTTCCTCACAAACTTTCCGAGTCTAATCTCGCGCAGAGTGAATGTGCGCTCTTCTTTGCTGTCATGTCTCATGAATGAACCTTTGTTATCTGGTGGGATATGAAAGGTTTAGCCCACTTTGAACTTTTAAGCCCAAACCAAATGATAACAAAGGAGATCTACTGTGGGCAGCTTGAGTGGCTTAAGACAGCGCTAGAAGAAAAACGACCATCTTTGGTTTGAAGATGAAAGGTGTTCTTCCATCAGGATAATGCTTGGCCACATACGGTGAGGATGACATTCCAAAGACTGGAGCAGTCTGAATGGGAAACGATGACCCACCCACCATATTTGCAGGACACGGCCCCATTCGATTATCATTTTTTCTGCAGTCTTCAAAATATTTTAGATGGAAACAAATATGAATTCTGTAGACAAGGTCAGAACAGTTACTAGAGTATTTTTCATCAAGGACAAGTGAATTTTGGAAGGGAAAGGGGTCTTGCAAGTCTACCAGATAGATGGAAGAGCATTGTGGAATATGAAGTAGAGTATATTTTAGATTAAAAAAGAACTTTGTTTATCTTAATTTTGAAAAATAAAAGAAGTATAAAAAAACCACATTATTTATGGGATGACCCAATACTTGGAATATGCAATATGAGCAGATAATGTAGATGTTTTCTCTTGAGAGTACTATTCACAAAATCCCCATCATTGAGAAATGGAGGGAAGAAGGATTGTTCAGAGCTGGTTGAGATCCTTTAGGCAAAGAAACAAAAAAGATTGGCTGCAGTTTAAGAGGCAGGACAACCTGAGGGCAGAGTGATGCATAGTAGTTATTCTTTGAAGTTCATAGGATGATCTCGCAGAAGTTGTGTTGCTGGGCAAGAACTGTTCAATAAAAAGGGTATTTTCTCAGTATTGGAAGTTATGTTTTGGCCCTGAGCTGTTGCAACACATCTATGAAGCAAACCACATGGGCTGTGAGTGTTGTTGTGTTTAAGGATGTGGAGGGGGGCATGTCTAAGAGGATGGTTTCAGTCACCTTAAGTACCAGTTCCGCACTGGGGTCGATGTAATCGACTTAATACCTATGTCTGTCCTTGTTTGTCTCCTCTATGTTTGGCCCCTTGTGGGTAATAAAGAAATAGGTTTCAGTCACCTACCCAGTTGTTTCTAATGGTTGAGAGTGAAATACCTATGCTGCTAGAAACAATATAGACCAGTCAACTGAGTTGAGGTGTCACAAGATCCAAGAAAAGAGGGACTGGCATTATATAAAAGATTTATGCCTGGCCAATACGGTAACGTATTGAAAAGAACTCTTTTCGATCCAATCTTATCAACTCTGAAGAATACAAATGTCAGGTAAACTTTGTGATTCACTTCCTTCCCTGTGTTAATCACCCACTTGCACTCAACTCTCAGTTAATTATGCATATACACTCAAATGCTGAAGACAACACCCAACACATTTCCATATGCATCTTTAACACCTAGAATTAGGAGCCTGAAAATTTATTTTTGCTCATCAGCACTAAATCATTGATACTCCACATTTCAAAATTAATATATTTATAATACCACATCCTTCTCTACTCACAAAAACAGAAATAAAAAAAAAACCATCCATCTCTACAAATTCTAGGTCTCAATATTTTCAATTAATCTTCATGGTGACACTACATACCTTGACTACAGAAATTTATAGAAAATGATTCCCTCTTCAGATGTTTCACCTCTAAACAGTTGCTACAAAACGAACTCTATACAAGGGCACTACTCTCTCATCTTGGACAGCACAACCGATACACAAATACTGACGTAAAAAATAAAGAAAATGCCACCACATCCAAACTAATATATACAACACTTAACAACTACAAGACTACCTTTGAACTGTTGTTCTCTTTCTCTCTCCTTGAACTTTGTAATTTAATGTAAACCCTAATCTACACTGAATTCACCTCTCTTTACTTCATTCCATTTGTTTTATTTTTCACATTTATTCTTCTCCCTCAGAAATGGATTGTTCTGGAATTCTTCATATCTCAAAAAAGAATCATGAAATAAGTCTGCTTTCTTTAAAAATCAATGTTTGATACAGTTAGAAAAGATTTCACCAGTTTCCTCATCTTTTAACAATTGTTCATCCTATCACTTGCGCCATCCAAACTATTGTATATTATTTAGTATAAATTGCAACAAAAAGGTCATTGATAAATCAAAGGCAGTGACTTGGCAAAGTCCTTTAAGTGTTCGATCGAATGCCCTTTGGTATTTGTTTCAACTTTCTACTCTGAGTTAAAATCCTGCCAAGGTCAACTGTGCCTTTCACCTTTCAGGGTTAAGAGAAGGAACCAATCCAGAGCAGTGGATTGGCAGAATTGTAGAATGTTTGATGTGATGCTTTGAGGTAGCTGTATTGGCCAAATATGTTCTGATGATAATTCCTGCAACGACACTAGTGCCAAGTTGTATTGGCCTTTCCCTTGGATGTCACTGGCAGCATGGAGAGTGGAAAGTTGCATGTATAGGAAACTACTTGTCTCACACAAAAACACTTTCTGAGACCTGTGCATTTAGTGCAGATACATGGTTAACCCTGACTGACGAAGGCCTGAGACATTGATAGATGACAGACATAATGAGAATTAGCTAAAGAGTGAAGCTCATTAATTTAAATTTTGCAAATTAATCACTTTGAAAGATGGTAAATTGTTATAGTTGACATGAGAATCAGACAGAAAACCTGGTGGTGTTTGTTTCAGTCCACAGCATTGTGATTTCAAACACTGACAAAATCTCCTTTGCCTTTCATCCTTTGTAGGGGAAGGCTAATTAAAAAAAAAAAAGGTACCAATTAAGTACTGGGGTTGATTTCTCTTTCTTTTGAAATTGGCCAAACTGGGCTGTGAGATAGATGAGGACACCATTTTCACAAAAATGTAGAAAGGTTGAAAGAGAGACTATTAATCTCTTCTCACAGAAAACTGATATTCCACTGAAACTGTCCCCTGGGCAGTATAGCATGAAATGTATTGCTACAGATTGCAAGTAAGGGATGAAAAAGCAAAAGTTTTCCAAAACCTAAATTAAAATGTGATTTCTATAAATTGAATATTTTACTATTAAGTACAAGGGTAATATTTTTGAATACATACATATAATAGCTTCGACAGCTGTTGGACTATGTTGTTGAACTACTAACCATATGGATAAAAATGTAAAAACAGTACAAGAACCGTAACTTTGCTTGTGCCAGTTGTCTGACAAAATAAAAAATAAAAGATTCCACTCATACTTCATGGTTGAGTCATGAAAACTAGCAAGGGTATCCAGCTGTAAAATCAATTACAACAACAACAACAACAAAGCAGATTATTCAGATTAACAGAGAAGTTAATCTAAAACCAGAAAAACAAAACAGAAAGAGAAAAGTGCAAGAATGGTTCATTAAATAAAAGTTATTTTATCAATTCAAAAGGAATGAACGGCAAAGTCAAGCTAAGATCAAGTTAGAAAATAGAGGTCAAACTTAAATACCCAAAGACGTGTTTATGTGGTCGCTGGATTTACGAAAATAGCAGCTAAATTTCCCTCAACCTGCTCAAAATAAGCGAATAAGTGGACACCAAAAAATGACGATCAAGGGTCCAATGCCTTGGATCATGTCTCTGATTGATCAGGACTGACTTTGTGCTAATCGAAACTCGACTATTTCAATTTAAGTGTAAATTTTGCCACCCCAAACTGTGAATATCTTATTTGAAGTTAAAAAATATTTGAAATGTTGCCCTCAAATTGCCCCAAATTGGCTCGGACGGGATAGGACATATGGTGAAAGGCTTCCAAACCATTATCATAGCTTTTTTTTTTTTTCCTTCATGATAAAAAAGGAACAATCGCATAACTTGGTTGCTGCAAGGGACATTACTCTTGATAACCTTCTTACGTTACTTTCTCTACCGTATTTTATCAAATACATTTCGATCATTTGAAGGTGTTTGGGTTATATTTTCGACTAGCAGTATCGCCCGGCGTTGCTCGGGTTTGTAAGGGAAATAACTATATAAGCATTTTTAGAGAGTTACTTCCCTTATAGATGCCAATTCGGGCTTTCTTAGCCATTTCTGTTTTGGTGTCTTCAAGCCATGAAGTCGTTGTTCTAAAAGAACGCTGGTCTCCTTGACAACGCTTTACGACGTTGATTTCCTTACACTCCCTTCCCCACAGCTTCACGAGGAAGGGAAGAAGGGGGAGAAGCAAACAGGTGCAGGTGTGACCATGGACGCCAACTCCGTCGCCATCGACACACGAAAAAATATGCATTAAAATGGAATAAAAAATGTTAAATTATTTTTAAAATCGTAGACTCATCGTAGACGCGTGCTAATAGCCAGACGGGCTCGATATGAATTACGACTATAAGATACCCGAATTTGGTTAAACTGCACCGCAAAATGTGGGAGTAGTTAGGAATCTAAATCGAAGGGGACAGACACTCACACAACTACAGTTTTATATATATAGATAATAACTTTTAATCACATCTTCTAGATTTTGTCTGAATTATAATCCAGTCTTATACAACAAAAGAACATTTTTTTCGAAAATAATTATGAAGAAAACAACGAAAACGATATTAAACAAATGTAATTCAAATTATTTATTTTTCTAATACGCCCAGTTGATTAGAGTATTTTAACACCTGGTTGAGAAGCTAGCCGCCTATTTCCTGTGACCTGCATCTAATTGCAACTGTGGTCAAGAGACCTAACTCTCAAATGGCGCAGGCTAACTCTCTGAAAATAGGTATCACAGAATAGGAGTAAATTTAACAATGGTGCTGCCATGAGTTAACCTTTTTGTTATTATATACCTGTTGAAATACACTGCAAATGTTTTAATTTTCAAAAATGAAGAATTTAGTAAAATAATTGTTATTATTAAGCTGATATTTAAAACAAACTAACAATAAAATTTTAACGAAAGGTTTTTAATTTGGATCACCTTAAAACAGGTAATTGATATTATTACTACCAGGAAGGTCTCATGTAATTTGGTACCAAATGGAGCTAAAAATAGCAGCAACACTGCAAAATAATTTATTAGTTTGCAATATTAAATTCAACTCTTAAATACGTGTGTGGCCAGTTGAAGAGTCAGACTCCACTGCTGATTTTATCTCGCAGTCAAGAAATTTATAGCCAACTGATGGATGTCACTAACAATGATTCTTTAATATATTCCATGAGATAAAAATGTTTTCTCCTCTTAATGATTGCAATTAACATATATATTCTATCTAATAGCTGCTTGTATATCTTCACGTTTGTGAGTTCCGTCACAGAAAGGTCGGTCGTCAGTCTGTTTGCAGTTACACAACCAATATTCTTTAGTTGTTTCAACTTTGAAACGAAGTGGAACATATTTTTTCAGATTCCCTTTCTTAAATGATGTCCCTTGAAGTGCCTTGTGTGCCCCGTCACAAAATGGCTGTGAATACGAAAATAAACAAACATAAAGAATACATATAACAAAAATGTATAACTAATGAAGGTACAAAAATATTTAGTTTTAAACATTAAGAAAAATTTAGAAGATTAACATATTGCACAAAAAGTAGAATGTTAGACTAAATATTAACTCATGGATGTTTAATATTTTAATGCCTACTTTTCCATGCTTGCACGGATCAGTCGAAATTCCTTGAAACAGTATTCCTATGGTCAGGTGCACTTCTCAAAGCCAATCCTCCTCATCATCATCATCATTGTTCGACCGTGGTCGAGACAATGGAATTTACCATGCTATGCCAGACTTCACGGTCCATCATGGTATTACGGAGGTCCTGTTGCTGGATGCCTGTATCCCTGGATTTTACATCAGGGTAGGAGAGTGTGCGCCCTCTGGTATTGCGAGTAGATGGCTTCCAGAGGAGAAGAGTAGAAATTACTTCTTTTTCAGCTCTACAACAATGTCCAGCAAACTGGACTCTCCTACCTTTCACAAGAGATGACACAGGTGGTAGTTTCCTCACCTGTTTCCTAGCAAGGTAATATTTTTTCCTAATCCAGACATGATTTTACAGGAGATTGCAAACGATGTCATGTGTATAAAAGTGAAGCCTGCTTACAATCATTGTGCCATGTCAAGACAAAACAGACACACTACAGACTTCTTTTCAGTTTTCATCCTCCAAATTCACTCACAAGGCTTTGGTTGGCCCAGAGTTAAAGAAGACACTTGTCCAAGATACCACATAGAGGTATGAAATGTGTCCTTTAACTCATCTGGATGATCAGCATCCCTGAATATGTGCTAGTCAAACCACAGTGATCCATCCAACCCATGCCAGCATAGAAAGTGGATGTATAACAATGATGATGATGGTGATGATTATTTTGTAAGCATATGGTTCTGGGTTTGATCCATTGTGCAAGTGTCTTCTACTACTACTACTACTATTACTTCTTGTGAATGAAATTTTGTAAATAGAATACAATCAAGAAGAACTGATGCCATCTGATGGTGCCCAATAATCGCTGAGTGCTTCAAACTTCGTGCTTATAAAGCAAACTTCTATGCCACACAGCCATGCTTTCACCATATGTTACACATTACATGGGCATATATTATCACTGTTTAATCCTGATTGAAGATCAAAGGAGCTTCTATGTCCAAAGGTATGGATAACCTGCAGAGAGATGCAGCCTTTCTCCAGGTTTATTTTCGTATCTAGTAATATGGCCTTGTTCTTTTTGCTGTGGTCAAAAGCTTTTGCCTTCCCTCATGAACTTCACTGATGGTATTGTTTACCCTGTTGGCTGGACTTTCTACTGTTTCTCGTAGTCTCCAGTGTCAGCAAGTGTCATGATGACCTTAAGTAGTATCACTGCTATCTTCCTTGGGTAACTGCTGTTTCTTGCAAAACAGACCGCTGATGGTCAATCTTCTGGATTTGGTTTCACCCAGGAGTGTTCTGGTGAACCTAAAAAGGTCTTTGGAAAACTGGACCCTTTTGTGCTCCCTCTACTTTCTCGATTTCAGAGTGCTTTCAGGTCTTCTAAGCCAGTGTAGATGTTCCCCCTGCAGGAACTCTTTAGTATTGCTTGTTGAAGACCTTAATTTCTTCCCTCAGGTGATGGATTTTTCTTTCCCTTCTGCTATGTTGCATAGAAATTTTGTTGATCTATTTGTCCTTAGTTCTGAAGCAACCTCTGGTCAGATTGGATGTAAGAGCATTTACTTTTGCTCAACACTTCTTGCAAGTGTGGCTTTTAATGTTTTGTTGGGGTCTTAATCCAATTGTTGCCATTCCTCGGAATCATTCATATTGGGCCATTTGATTCATTCACTTGCTGAGTGGGCTTGGTTCTCTAGGGTAGTATGAGCTGGGGATTTCCTGAGGGCTGGATGTGACACATGTACTGAGAAATAGTAGTATACCTGTCTGTAATAACATGAAATTAGTAACCCGATAGTAAGAATTCAAATAAAGTTACCCTGAAAAGGGCTTTAATGCGTTCCCAGAGTATATAGAACATAAGAGGAAATACTAATAAGGTGTGTATACTAAAATCGTGAAGCATGTTATGTAATAACAAGGCTAATCAGATATGAGATATTAACAATTCAAAGTAAATAACTCTGAAAAATGCTTTTGTGCATTCCCAGAGAATATTACCCTCAGCAGCACTAGTGTTGGTATATTCGTGAATAAGTCACTAACCAAAATAAGTGGATCTACTGTTTAGGAAAATACTATTTACTTGTTTAAGAGTTGTACTGGATAAATTGCGAAAATAACTCCAACAGTTCAAATACTAAGAAATAAGCATACTCAATTTGATTCCTTCCAAATGATTTAGGAAAATGAATGGGTTATTGCCTTTGGCTGTTAAAATGAAATATATTAGATATATATAAGTATCCCTCCCAGGGCCCTATTATTGAATTTTTTCAACAGTCTGAGTATGCCATGAGGTTTCCAGACATGAGTTCTACTCACATGTCAAGTTTCATCAAAATCGATAAAACAATGTAGGAGGAGTTAGATAACAATGCCACAAACACTGACAGACAGAAATCTCCCAAATATGTGGTAGATAGAATGTAAATTTGAAGATTGGGCTACGGTTTCTAACAGATCAAGTGAGCAACTATATAAAGTTTCTTTGTTGGTTCAGAAGTGTTCATTGTAAATGCTGTGCTAAATGATGATGATGATAATATTACCTTTAACTCAAACCACATGGTTTCAGATTCAGTCTCACTGATTACTACTATAGGTTGGAGGCCAATTAAAGTGTTGTGAATAGATTTGGTGGTACCAAGTTAAAAGCACCCAGCACACACTATAAAGTGGTTAGTGTTAGGAAGGGCATCCAACCATAGAAACCAAGCCAAATCAGATGGGAACTTAGTGCTGCTCTCAGGTTTGCCAGCTCTGGTCAAACCGTCCAACCCATGCCAGCATGGAAAACAGACATTAAAGAATGACGATGCTGATGAAACTAATAGAAGCCCAGTGTGTGTGTGTAAATCATTATCGTCATCATTTAACGTCTGTTTTCCATGCTGGCATGGGTTGGAAGGTTTGACAGGAGCTGGCAAGGCTGGAGAGCTGCACTAGGCTCCAATTGTTTTGGTATAGTTTCTAAAGCTGGATACCCTTCCTGATGCCAATCACTTTGCAGAGTGTGGACAGGGTGCTTTTTACATATAAAAATAAGTATGGGTGTGTGTCCTCTTGCCTTGACATTTCATGATGGTTGTAGACGAGTAGCACCATCATACAAGTGCTATCTTTCATTTCCAATCTTCTGTGAAAAACATGTCCTGCCATAAGGAAATAATACTTTGCAAAGAAACAGGTGAGGGTTTGTGATGAACTGCATCTGACCATAGAAAGCCTGCTTCAATGAGTTCTGACTCATGCAATCATGGCAAAGTAGACATAAAAACAATGAAGATGACGACTGACAGGAAGAAGAGAAGTGCCTTGATCAAATTTTCCATTAGAAAATGTTCTGTTCATTTATTTTTTTTTTTACATCAGTTTTTCTTGGCTTGCATGGGTTGAGGTAGCTGTTTTTATAACCAAGCCATACCTGTTCTCAAATAAAAGATTTTTGTGTTCCACTGGTCTTTGAAAAAAGAATATAAACACTACATCACATTATTTTGCTCCAGGAGTGACAAGTAGCGAAATGTTAAAATTCACACAAACACACACAAATATATCTAACCAACTTCTGTTTCCATTCCTCATCAACATTCAACGTCAGTTTTCCATGCTAGCATAGGCTGGATGGCTTGATAGAAACTAGCAAGTCTAGGGTCTGCAGCAGGTTTTATAGCCTGTTTTGGCATGGTTTCTACGGCAGTATGCACTTCCAAATGCCAACCACATTACAGAGTATATCAAGCACATTTTACATGGCACCAAAAATAAGCACTCAGTAAAAATCATGTGGTTACAAAACAAATTCTGTATCCACACAGCCATGCTTGCACCTTACTTCAGTACTCTACTTGATAGCATAAAAGATGCACTCCAAATTCAGGACAGGAATAGAAGTTTTAAGGGCATTAAACATGTAATATGGACCCAACAGGCCTGAGGTGACTTTTTGAGCCTTTTTTTGGAGGGGGAAAGAAGTGTGTCTTATATGCCACCAAATACAGTAATTATCATCATCATCATCGTTTAACGTCCGCTTTCCATGCTAGCATGGGTTGGACGGTTCAACTGGGGTCTGGCAAGCCCGAAGGCTGCACCAGGCCAGTCAGATCTGGCAGTGTTTCTACAGCTGGATGCCCTTCCTAACGCCAACCACTCCGAGAGTGTAGTGGGTGATTTTATGTGCCACCGACACAGGTGCCAGATGAGGCTGGCAGACGGCCACGCTCAGATGGTGTTTTTTATGTGCCACCGACACAGGTGCCAGACGAAGCTGGCTGACGGCCACGCTCGGATGGTGTTTTCTTATGTGTCACCGACACAGGTGCCAGACGAGGCTGGCGGACGGCCACGCTCGGATGGTGTTTGTTACGTGCCCTCAGCACGGAGGCCAGTCGTTGCGGTACTGGCTACGGTCACGTTCGGATGGTTTTCTTATGTGCCACCGGCACTGGTACCACAAGGATACAAATTCCATTGATGTTCATCTATTTTGATTTGGTTCGATTTGATTCGATTCGATTCTCACTTGCCTCAACAGGTCTTCACAAGTATCACAAGAAGGAAGGTGAGACCTAACGTCCGAAGGTCGTGCTTCACCACCTCGTCCCAGGTTTTCCTGGGTCTACCTCTTCCACGGGTTCCCTCAACTGCTAGGGATTGGCACTTTCTCACACATCTATCTTCATCCATTCTTGCCACATGACCATACCAGCGCAATCGTCTCTCTTGCACACCACAACTGATGCTTCTTAGGTACAACATTTCTCTCAAGGTACTAACGCTCAAGGTACTACTCTCAAGGTACTACTATCTCAGAAGTATTACTGCCTACAGTGAAAGTACATGGTTTAGTGGTTAGAATGTTGGGCTTACAATCATGAAGTGGTGAGTTCGATTCCTGGACTGGGCTGTGTGTTGTGTTCTTGAGCAAGACACTTTATTTCATGTTGCTCCAGTTCACTCAGCTGTAGAAATGTGTTGCAACATCATTTCTACAGTTGTATCAGCCTTTTCCTTTCTCTTGGACATCATTGGCATAGAGAGGGGAGGCTGGTGTGCATGGGCGACTGCTGGTCTTCCACAAACAGCCTTGTGCCTCGAATGGGAACTGTGTACGTGCAATCCCCACGGTCATTCATGACCAAAGGGGGACTCGGACTTAGTATTACCACCACTAACACCACTGCTACTGCTACTACATATAAAAGGGAACTGAAATGAATATCATTTTCTTTGTTTATTCCAAATGGTTAAGAAAAGAACTCACCTGTTGCTTGCTGTGCCCACAAGTACAATAAAAATACCACTTGTTAGCTTTTAGTTCCATCCGGAATGGTTTCTTATCATAAATTTTGCCTTTTGGTGGACCATCTACACTGTATTCATTCAAAAATTTCGGTGCTTCTGGATGAGGACGTATTCTGGTAAGAATTTCTGGTCGCATACACCGAATTTGAATCATCTAAGAATAATAATACATGCAGAATGAATGAATAATAACAATAAAGACTGATTCAGGCTGTGGGAATTCCACAGGATACATGTCATATTCAACTTTACAATGAATTCTAGATGAATATATCTTTAAATATAGATTAATCTAAGGATACATGCATGCAGTGTTATATTAACATATTACAATTCACATTTTTTGTATTAATTTGAATGTTAGCCAATTTTCCCACACTTTTGGTATTTGAAGTAAAATGAAATTAAAAAGAATTAATTTTGACTAATTTTGTAAAGGCTTAAACAGTTTCCATCTAATGCTAAAAATAGTTATCATCATCATCATCGTTTAACATCCGTTTTCCGCGCTAGCATGGGTTGGACGGTTCGACTGGGGTCTGGGAAGCCAGGGGCTGCACCAGGCTCCAGTCTGATCTGGCAGAGTTTCTACAGCTGGATGCCCTTCCTAACGCCAATCACTCCACGAGTGTAGTGGGTGCTTTTTACGTGCCACCTGCACAGGTGTCAGGGGGGTCTGGCATCGGCCACGATCGGTTGGTGCTTTTAACGTGCCACCGGCACGGAAGCCAGCCAAGGCGGCGCTGGCATCGGCCATGTTCGGATGGTGCTTTTTATGTGCCACCTGCACAGAAGCCAGTCGAGGCGGCGCTGGCAACGGCCATGCCTAGGGAAAATCAGTTTGCCAATATAATCAACACACACACACTGGTTCAATTTCACTCATTAAATCTGCAATTGTTTTGTTTTTATTTGTCAAAACTCTTTCGTTACTTCTTGCAACCTTTTCAATGACAATCAACTTCGTCCATTATTGAAAAGGTTTCAAGAAACAATGCAAGAACTTTGAGAAACAAAAACAAAACAATTGGTTAATTAATAAATGAGTGGAACTGAACTGGTGTGTATTAATTATATTGGCATAATGACTCCCAAAACACAACAAAATTTATTTCAACACATGAATTCACATAAAGAATCTTGCAAATCAGATACAAAAACGAAGCTAAAAATTGTGTTCTTAACAAAAATTAATTCTTCATTTAAGTTTCTCCTATAATTTGGCATACCAAGCTTGAAAACATTGACCTACTCTATATATTTAAGTATTCCTTGAAAATTTTACTCAACAGCAATGTTTGAATAACAAATATTCTAATCTTATGATGAGATTAACAAGGATTAACAGTACTTGTGTAGTTCAGCTCTGTCTGGCCCCGTGTCGGTGGCACGTAAAAGCACCATCCGTTCGTGTTCGTTGTCAGCCTCGGCTGGCCCCCGTGCCGGTGACACGTAAAAGCACCGTCTGTTCGTGGCCGTTTGCCAGCTCTGTCTGGCCCCATGTCGGTGGCACGTAAAAGCACCATCCGTTCGTGTCCGTTGCCAGCATTGCCTGGCCCCGTGCCGGTGACACGTAAAAGCACCATCCGTTCGTGGCCGTTCGCCAGCTCTGTCTGGCACCTGTGCAGGTGGCACATAAAAAAACACCCACTACACTCGCGGAGTGGTTGGTGTTAGGAAGGGCATCCAGCCGTAGAAACACTGCCAGATCTGACTGGGCCTGACGAAGCCTTCCAGCTTCACAGACCCCAGTTGACCCGTCCAACCCATGCTAGCATGGAAAGCGGACGCTAAATGATGATGATGATGAATGTATATGGATTCAATATTTTGGTATAGAATTGTAATGCATTTTGGTATATAGCTGTCCAAACAGTCATAAATTATATTAAATACTAATGATTTCTCAAGACAGACTAACATTAGGTGAGGCTGTGTGGTTAAGATGCTTGCTTCTCAACCATGTGGTCTTGGATTTAGTCCCACTGTGCGGCACCCTGAGCAGGTGTCTTCTACTACAGCTCTGGGCCAACCAAAGCCTTGGGAGTGGATTTGGTAGACAGAAACTGATAGAAGCCTGTTGTGTGTGTATGTATATATATATATATATATATATATATATATATAAGTATGTATGTCTTTGTGTTTGTCCCCCACCACTACTTAACAACAGGTGTTGGTTTGTTTATGCCCTGCCCTCGACTTAGCAGTCTGGCAAAAGTGACTGATAGAATAAGTACCACACTTAGAAAATAAGTATTCAAGTCAATTTGTTCAACTAAACATGTCAAAGTGGTGTCTGAGCATAGCCAGAGTCCAATGGCTGAAATGAATGAAAAATAATCTTCTTAGTAACTTCTCTGTAACTCTGCTCATTACGCCTGTAGCACATCATCACCTTTACTCCGATACCTTACAGAGCCTAAGCCAACACAGAGTTGGCTGTGGGGAGGGACATGACCACATTATCAAAATAGTTTGACTCTGAACTTTACTAATTGTTATGGAGCAAGAAAGTTGCAGTGGAACATGAAGTTCAACATATGAGCACTCTAGACCCTCACTCAATGTGAACCACTGATCAATGGTGCTTCCATACTATGTTCATGTATTTGTTGTATCTTCACGTTCCATTCCACAATACTTGGCTGAGAGAGAGAGAGAAAGGGAGATTGTGCAATAGCATCACAATGGTAACAAGTCTTGAGATCAGATGAGTGGATGGCGTGCCAGATGGGGGTAAGGAAATTCATAAATGCAATCAGAGAGGCTGGGCTTCTTCATTATTGCAAGAAACTGAATTTGTGTTTGGATGGGACACATAACTACTTGTGAAGACCTGTTGAGGCAAGTGAAAATCAAATCAAATCAAAATCGATGAACATCAATGGAATTTGTATTTTTGTGGTACCAGTGCCGGTGGCACATAAGAAAACCATCCGAACGTGGCCGTAGCCAGTACCGCATTGACCGGCCTCCGTGCTGTGGGCACGTTACAAACACCATCCGATCGTGGCCGTGCCAGCCTCGCCTGGCCTCCGTGCCGGTGGCACGTAAAAAACACCATCCGAGCGTGGCCGTTCGCCAGCCTCATCTGGCACCTGTGTTGGTGGCACAAAAAACACCATCCGAGCATGGCCGTTCGCCAGCCTCGTCTGGCACCTGTGTCGGTGGCACATAAAAAGCACCCTCTACGCTCTCAGAGAGGTTGGCGTTAGGAAGGGCATCCAGCTGTAGAAACACTGTTAGATCAGACTGGGCCTGGTGCAGCCTTCCGGCTTCCCAGACCCCAGTTGAACCGTCCAACCCATGCTAGCATGGAAAGCGGATGTTAAACGATGATGATGATGATGATATGCTAGAAGTCTGTTTAGAATTTTGTTTAATATAAGACAACTGACATTTTTATGAGATAAAATAACTCATTGTTCCATTTCCTCTCGTATGCACCTGTCAAAAATTTCAGTAGCCCATAATAACAGCAACAACAATATACAGCAAGAATATCACTTAGTATCAGTAGCAACATCATTTAGAGTGTTGGAAAGGTTGTCATCTTCAAGTTGACAAAGAAATCATTTAGAAAAGTGTTTGTTCAAACTCATGCATGATTGCGTATTCTGACTTAGCTTGATTTGTTGGAAGTAATGTTACAAATTAGACTGTTTGTTGAAACCATTTAACCGTAAGCAGATGAAGATTATGGTGAACACCACAGAGAACTTGCTTGAAATCATTCTCCATCTTCTGCATAACTTTAACACTGAACACCCTCACTTCCCATTCTGTCTCACAAGCACCAATCAATTGAATTGAGAACATGGCATGGTGTTATTGATGCTGCATGAATGATTAACACTTTTACTGTTCTTATGGCTATTAGCATGTTCAGAGTTTGGCTCAACATTGCAAACGCTTTTTTCTGTCCATGGAATTAGCAATTGAAAGATGTTGTGAAAATTTTTTCCACCAAATAAGATGTTGTGGCAATGGTAGTTTTAGCAGGTGTACAGCGTGGTGCCAAAAAGTTCCTTCTTTGCATAAAAGAAAATACAGGAGGATCAGGTTATGATTTTATTCAACACATTCCTCTCTCAGATTCTCACACTTATTGCAGTGGTCTTTCAGTTTATCTAAGCCCTATAAAAGAACTTCCTCTCTCAGTCTACTATATGGCTCAGAAACCTGGACGTTATCAAAGAAGCTTGAGAGGTGGTTGGATGGAACCTACACTCGCCTCCTTATGAGAGCTCAAAATCTCTCGTGGAAGTGCCATCCAACCAAAATGCAAATATATGGGAAACTACCACCTGTGTCATCTCTTGTGAAAGGTAGGAGAGTCCAGTTTGCTGGACATTGTTGTAGAGCTGAAAACGAGGCAATTTCTACTCTTCTCCTCTGGAAGCCATCTACTCGCAATACCAGAGGGCGCACACTCTCCTACCTGATGTAATCTCCAGGGATACAGGCATCCAGCAACAGGACCGTGAAGTCTGGCGTAGCATAGTAAATTCCATTGTCTCGACCACAGTCGAACAATGATGATGATGATGATAATGTTCATTAGGGTTTACCATATCTTATTCTCAGTTTAGTAAATCAAAGTTGGGTGAATCCATTGAAAGGTGACTTGACACTCCCCCTCCAGGAAAGCTGAGTGTTCTGAATTTAGTAAATGGAAACCTGTATTTCTATACTGACATCATTTTATGGTATAAGGGCTTCAATCATATAATGCTTGGGTTTGCACCACAGTTCCAGTGCATTCACAAGATAACTGAAGAAGTAGAGAATAGTGAAGACATTTAAGAGCCATTTCAGAATTCAAAACGTAGCCTCATCTCTAGAGGTGTTTGTGTAACAATGTATCTTCATCAAGAGGTTTCAGTTTGATGCAGGCTTTATGTTGGAAGCTCCTTTATCTGTACTGTCCTCAAGTCTGTATTCTAAGATGGGATTTTTTCAACACATTATGGATTCACTTGAATTGAACACACAATATTCCGGAATTTCACAATATATATTAAGTGGTGGATGTTAATACGATACTCATCTTTATATATAAAAGTAAAGTTGTGTGTCTGTCTCCTACGATTTAGATTCCTAACTACTCCCACATTTTGCGGTACAGTTTAACCAAAACCGGGTATCTTATAGTCATGATTCATATCGAGCCCTTCTGGGTATTAGTGCGCGTCTACGATGAGTCTACGATTTAAAAAAAAATTTACCATAATTTTTTTCCATTTCAATGCATTTTTTTCGCTATTATATAAGGGAAGTAACTCTCTAAAAATGTCTACGATGAGTCAATGATTTAAAAAAAAATTATGGTAAATTTTTTTTCCATTTTTAATGCATTTTTTTGCTATTTTTTGGCTATAACTCTCTAAAAATGCTTTATAGTTATTTCCCTTACAAACCCGAGCAACGCCGGGCAATACTGCTAGTTTGATATAAAACAATGGTTAAGTGTGTATCACAGAGCTGAACTCAGCCAGCAGTTTGTTGCTCCTCTCTCTCTTGATAAAACCTTTATTCATCTGGTTAAGTGTATAGGATATGCAGTAAGAAACTGTTGAAGCATTTTCATAGATGCCTAAATATGTACAGTAGTCTAATGACTGAGCCAATCCACCAAGCTTCTCCATTTAGAAATAACTAGCAGTATCGCCCGGCATTGCTCGGGTTTGTAAGGGAAATAACTATATAAGCATTTTTAGAGAGTTACTTCCCTTATATAATAGCGAAAAAATGCATTAAAATGGAAAAAAAAATGATGGTAAATTATTTTTAAAATTGTAGACTCATCGCGATATGAATCACGACTATAAGATACCCGGTTTTGGTTAAACTGGACTGCAAAATGTGGGAGTAGTTAGGAATCTAAATCGTAGGAGACAGACACACAACTTGACTTTTATATATAAAGATAATGGATAAACCATGAGATCCAAGTGGTAAAAGAGATAGAACATTTGCTGTCTTGTAAGATATTGCTTTCACCTCGTTTGTAGGATTATTTAACTTTGTACCGGGATCTTTGCTGGGTTGCATCTTTTCTCTGGCTGCTGACTTTCTGCGGCTGTGTGACCAAAACGGTTGCTTCCCAACCACGTGGTTCCAAGTTCAATCCCACTGGGCAGCACCTTGGGTAGATGTCTTCTACTATAACCTCAGACCAACAAAAGCATTGTCAGTGAATTTGGTACATATATGGGTGTGTGTACCCTTGTCTCAAAATCACGAGGGCTGTACGCAAGCATCATCATCATCATCATCTACAGGCAATATCAAGTCTTCCATGTTTGACCCTGGGACAGCAAAAGAATTGCAAGGGAAGGCAGAAGCATGGGATCCCTATATGGTTCAGTCTCTTCAATTTAAAAATGCCATCGATGCTGCCATGCAGACATATAAAACTCTCCTCACAACAATGAAGAAACAACGACAGCAACTTCCCATCACAATGTTCCTCAAGCTCACCA